>NC_051181.1:158806459-158944723 GCF_013339695.2 Rhipicephalus sanguineus | reverse complement strand
CCATCTTGGTCGCATTCGAAAGAGCCGCGCTTTTTCTTGAATATCCCGCCGCCCTTGTTCCGTCCACTCAGAATTCACGTAGAAAATCCGCGCCAAAAAAAGGTCCCTCCGCGTGAGCCTATTGGCACAGTGAGCCCACGTGACTAAATAACGCCTTCCGATTCGTCGGGCCTCCCGCGCTGTCTGCTACAGTGCACGCAAAGCGGCAAGTTGATGTCGCCGTAGTATAACTGTGTTGTTCTCGTCGATTTACGTCCGTAAAGTTCCAACCCGCGCAAGCTGGCAAGAAACTGGAGCAGGCGTTTTTATCATCCTCAACAAAGACCCCGTTGCGGCGGCTTACTGGCACGGCGCCAAGCGAGCTAGACGAAGTGCGCCGCAGCCGCCGGGAGTGAATTAGGCCTACGCTCTCGGCCGCGTTTTGGAACTTTGATCGTAGCGAAGCCATATCGAAAGTTGCGCAGCGCTCATAAATTCGAAAAAAAAAAAAAGACGCGATATCGCGGCTCGGGTGCATCAGAAGCGCATCCAGCGGAGGACGGCGTGGTGGCGGAACGCGATTCATCGGTCGAAATGCCGACTTCACCTGTGTCGGCGGCCGCCTCGACGACGTCAGTGATAGGAAGCATGGTAGAAGGATCGACACGACGTTCTTGACTAGCGCCGATCGTGCGCAACAGCAGGAAAAGACTGAAGATAAGATCTCCGGCTTATCGGCAACTTCCGCTAGCGAGCGCAAGCTGCGCACGCTCGCAACAGCGTGCGAGGGCTCTGACCCGTCGGCGGCTAACTACGGCATCGTCGACTTCTCCGCAATCAACAAACTGCTTGAAATGACATGCACTGGGGCCGTTTCGATTGGAAAATGTGATAAGCTACTCCCCTGGTGTCTTCTAAGGCATTTATTTGCAAAGTAAAGCTTTTTACTTGTGTAGCGCTCCTTGAAGATACAGAGTTTGTTTTTTGCTTTTTTCTCAGTTTCAATTTTTTTGGCCACCTTTCATTCTTTTAGCGAGCGTTTCTCAGCTTTGGTACACTCGATTTTGATCATTTTTGTATTACTGAAAAGCTGGATGTGTTAGTGAGTGCAACAAAGTGTCATATGTTACTATAGAAAAGCGTAAGTTTTTACAAGAGAGAAAATAACAAAAATACATTTTCTCGGTAATCGAATGGCGGATTTTGAAGCTTCATAACTTTTGTTGTAGGAAAGCTAGAACCTTAAAATTTGCTTTTTGCACTCTGATAACTGTAGAATGCAATGACATTTAATTCAGCAGTATCCGAGTAGCCAATTTATTAAAAAGGTGATTAAACGAAATTTTAATGAATGATTAATTAAAAAAATTGTCGTAAGGGGCTACATAAAAACTGAGTTCATATTTGATATTTACACATGTAAATACATGATCACCGAAGTTTTCATCATCCTAACTTGAATAAAAAGATGCTTCATGTCAAAGTGCCTCTTCCCCCCTTAATGTTTCCAGGTGTCATTTGAATATGCCAAGATTCTAAGAATTGTCTTTTGGTGTGGCTACCTTCCGTTTCGATGACCCGGGTGGCAGCAAAGTTGATGTGATGGCCCAGCTTCTCGCTGTGTTCTGCAAGAAGCTATTCAAGCGACACCTGGAAACGTTAACCGGTCAACAGGGACCCTGCCGAGCGTGTATGTACACGGTCTGCGGAACCAATGGAGAAAATCTGTTAACAAGAGCGGTGGGGAGAACGACAGTGGAGAGGGAGACAACCACTAAAAAGCGCTAGTTTCGGAGCCGGCTGGTGCGTCACCCCCTGAAGAAGAGACCGAACGGGTCTCGAAACGTAGGGTCAGTTTTTTAAGATTAAATACTAAAAAGAAAACATGGCTGGAGAGTCCTCTTATTCTTATCAAGGAAAATTAAACATTGTAAAACAGTGTTTTTGGTGCGTTGGCAATTAGGGTATGCTACACAAGACACAAACTTCCGATCTGTGAAGGCTATTCATAGTTTGCTTATGCATCCTTTAGCTTCCTAAGTGCATGGAGGAACTGTGCACCAGTTGAGCTGCACACCAGCAACTTTCGTAGAGTGAAATAAATTGCATTTCCCTTTGACTTCTGCAATCTGTGGCTATCCTACAAGCTACCCTAAGAAAAACTGCCTTATGGCCTTTCATTGTGCTTTCTTTACACAGCGCAAAAACTCAAGGGTCAACAGCAGTTGAAACCAGCATTCTGGTCTAATGTTGGTCAGCGCTCTGAACTGCAGTACGCTCAGGTACGAACTGCTAGTAAACAGCCCCGATGTTATTGTAGAACCATTAAACTTACTGAGTGTAGAGCCGATGTCATTGTTACATGTTTATAGCTCTCTCTCTTTTTGCTGTTTTCAGTGATCTCTTCGATGTGCTTGTTACTAAAATTATTTTAAATATGCATTGTTTTAATAGTAATGTATGATGTTAGCATGTATGACCTTCTAACCAAGGTAATTTTTCATGTGCCTTCGCTGCAATAGTCTCTGGTTGATAGTATTTTTAAATAAATAATTAGGTACAGCCCTTTTTACTGCATTGGGGAGACAGTGTACTCTGAATGTCGCTTCTGATTCTGTTCTCCCTATCTCACTATTTCTAGCGCATGGGAGGTAACCGCCCTCGTGAGAGTGTGCCTCACGTAAGTGCTTCTTCATGTTACTACTACAAAATGTAATGAGTCATGCTATTCCAGTTGTTTGCACATATCATGGGTGTGTGCTGGGCTTGAATATTCTCGTTAACAACTCAAACTTTCTGTTCAAAATTGAAGAAAGGGAAACCTGAGCTAGATCTGTTAGGGTAGAGCAGATAACCTGTTCTCTGCCAAGTTAGTGCAGGATATACAAACAGAAGAAAGACAGTATAATAAAAAGTTGGGTGAGTTGGTTTTGATTCATGATGTAGGGAGGCGCAACTTTATTGTGTGCCGTGTTAGACGCGCCTCCCTACATCAAGAAGAAAGACATGTAAACAAGACTATGGGCTGATTCGTAATGTAGGTGGAGCCCTTGCCTTGAAGTGCAAAAAAAAAAAGGCAAAGACTTTTTCCATTCAGCTTAAATGTGGAACAGACTTTATTGGTTTGCTATAATTCATCATAGACTAATATGGTCTGGCAGTGTAAACTGTCGGAATTCTCATCTTGGGTTGGCGGCTTGTTGATTTTGTCATCCCACAGCACATAATCATTGGTGTTGTCTAAGGCCCCTCTTACAGAAATTGGCAAACTATTTCTTTTTTGTTTTTTTTTAATATTTGCAGACTTCTTTGGATGATTGCATCGTGGATTTGTTTCACCGGGCAGTTGTTCTTCTGTCAGTTTTATTACGAAGCACTAAATGCCTGTTGGCTGTCCTTTGCGGATGCAACTCCTCTGGCATAAAGACTAGCCTTTCCACTTTCTGAAGTGCGGTGCTTACGAACAAATTCCTCCACCTGTGCCTTAAATCTGAGTCTGGTTTAGTGGGAGAACTTGTGTGATATGTTCACATGAAATTTCATCACGGTGTCTTGAGTTCGGTATTACGAACTGTGTAGTGGCCACTGAAGTGGTTTCAGTGAAGGTCGACAGTTGCTTCACACAGCCACATAACTTGTCTAAGGAAACCCTAAAATGGAGTGGTGCTGCCGTGCTTCTGTTTACTTCTGCATATTCTGTCACCTCATCTTTCTTTTTGAATGTTGGTACTAAAGCAAAGGTGTGACCTCTCTGATTTTGCATGCTAAGTTGATAGAAAAGCCTGTTTTTTCAGAGTTTAAACTTTTTCAGTGGCTTTTTGCTGCCCATGGACAACAGTTCAAATTCTACCAAAAACAGCTGCGTATGTGAGAGTGGGGCACTTTCGCATAATTTTATTTTATTAGTATTACCTAGGTTCTTTAAGAGGTGAAATATTCGTGAACACGGGGTGTCGCTGGAGCTGACGTTTCGACAAGCAAATTTGTCTTCTCCTCTTGTCGAAACATTGGCTCCAGCGGCACCCGATGTTCACGAATTTTTCATCTCTTCAAGCTTTATCTTCCCCTGAACTTCTGCCTTGTCAAGGTGCTTTAAAGGGCCAGTTAACAACCCCGCAGTCCAAAATGGGCTATGAAGCTATAATTGCGCACTTGTATGGTGTGAACATGCTGCCGCAAGAATTTTATGACTACTAAGTGCAATAATATGGAAATTACAGGATGCAGAACACCCGCTTCAGCTGGCTTCGCTTTCTCACTCGGCCTTCCTACCCTTCTCGGTAGGAAGCCTGCTATCGTGACTACGCCCACTTTGGCGGTGTAACACAACATCAATGATTACGTTATGGGCACGCAGCCAACAACCGAACAAGGCTTCCTCCACGTGTTCGCTCGTGTCAGAGCGGCGCTAAGGTCACCCTAGCAGAGCAGTGAAGAATGGCAGTAAATGTGCGGCCAAAACCGCATCACTGCAGGGTTAAAGGCCAACTCCGGCGATTTTTTCACCATGTCAGGGTAATGGTGCTTTTATGTTCCTGAGATACTCTTGTCACGCCCCCGACAGCAGAAATGCTCAGCAAATTCGAAAATAATTTTTAATAAGCAAAAAGGCGCAATGCCGAAACCGAAACCCAACCGAGTGTACTGTCTACGTATGACGTAATAGTTGTTACAAACCGGAAGTCGTGCAAGGCATGCCGGTCACGCCGGTGCGGAGTATGAAAACTGTGACAGCCGGGACGAGCAGGCGCACAGTGGAGAGGTGAGCACGCTGCGCATCAGCTGTAATGTCTGCGACTGACAGTGCCGCGTCTGATACTGACAGTGTCTCGGAGCTGTTGGACTGTCGCTTGAAAAGTGGTGATAGCAAACTTTCTGCGTCTTGCCTGAATGGTTTGTACAACCAACAACGCAGCACCAACTACCAGCCATCGCACGACCCTCCACAGGGAACAGAAAAACGCGCGCCAAACCAACGAAGCGCCGGCTATATATCTATAGCGCCGGCCAAACACCCTGTCGCCTTGTGGCCAGCACAGCAGACGCTGTAGTGGCCGAAGTTAGCGGTGCCCTTGGCTGCGTCACTTCCGTCGCCTTAACAATATTGACATCACGGACGCAATGTTGCCACTAATTGTGGGAAGCCGGGAGGGCGTTTGCAGACAATCTTTAAAATTCATTTGCAAACAATCTGCGCGTGTCTCAAGCCTGTAATTTGGCATGAATGACTGAAACGTGCAAAGGAACGTACCCAGTGAATTTCACTGAGATCCATTGACCTCGAAAAATCGCTGGAGTTGGCCTTTAAGGTGCCATTTCGTAGTGCAGAGGACCAATCGATGAAGCCGGTGATGTGTAAAGTTGCCCATGGGCAAGACTACGTCACTGCGCATACGAGGAGGATTGGACAGGCGCTGGAGAGGGGCACGGTAATGTTTTTCGAAATGGAGCGTCTGCGTGGCGCACAACGCTGTGATATTCACAGAATGTTATCGCTGCGGCCTTCTGCACGAATTAGCCAGCTTGTTTGGGAGGTGTAAAGAAAAAAAAGTTGGAGCCTGTTTACTGGCCCTTTAAGTAATTTGGGAGGTTTGACTATCGGGCAGTTCATAATGGCAGAAATGTTGGCATGGATAGGGTGGGCACAGTTTGCTAGAGAGCATTATTTAATTGCACTTAAAACCTTCGCCAGTATCAGTTGATGATGAAGATAATGAGAAAAGTTATTGCATATGTTTGAGGCCTAATTATGGTTTGCTTCAGGTTGGAAGAGGAGGACTACTTCATCCAGTAATTTCCGGCAAAGGTGGCTTTGGAGGGCCACGTCATCAGGGTCCTATTCAACGTGAATTTCCACCAAGTGGCAGGCACTACCGGGATGAACCACATCCTGCAAGCATGTGGCAAAATCCTCCTGTTCAGCCACAGTGGAAAAGCCCTGTCTTACCAGAGCCAGCGCCAAGTGCTGGCTATGGTCTCTTGGACCCTCCTGCCCCAGACCCAAGGGAGCAGGGGCCCTATGGTCCGTCTTCACCACAACAGTTTTCAAAGCTTCAGCTAGACCTGGCGTTGGAGATCAGCAAACTGTCCCAACATCTGTCTAGACCAGAGTTCAGCAAGGAGCTCAGTCAACAGCTGAGCCATCACATAAGTCAAGAACTGAGCCGCCATCGGCAGATGGCCACTGATCGTCCTGGTAGAGAAGACTTCATGCCAGACGAATTTCCACCGCCACATAGTGAGAGATTGCCACTGCTCGGTGACACGTTGCCACTGCTCGAAAAACGCCCATTGCTGCATGACCAGCCTCCTCTCCTGCCCGATAAAGGCCCGCTTCTGCGCGATTCTTACGAAGACCATGCGCCAAGACGGCCACCTCTTCTTGGTGATTCAAGACCAGGCTTCGACGACCGGGAGCAGGCTTACCACTTTGACGGAAGGGAGGAGAGAAGACCTGGAATCGATAGCTATGGAGAAAGGAGAAGCCGTGACTACTGTGACGACTATGGGAAAGCCTATGGCAGCGGCCATGTCCGTGATCTGCCTCCTAGAGAGCCTGCCGATTACCGACGGAGTGCACATTCATCTTCCGGAGGACTTCTTGGCAGACCTCCTCTGCTAGGCTCTCGTTTCTGATCATCAAATGCATGTCACTCGCTTCCCACAAGCATTTTTTCACCTGTACTGATCACCTTTTTTGTGTTGATCACTGGGGTGGCAGGCATTGTCATTTCAACAGCCGCTTCGTGGCCAAAGTGAAAGGATTTGTTTAGTCTGAAATAAATATCACAAAACATATATCTGTGGTGGTGCTGTCATCACAAACGGGAATAGTTAGTCACTTCACATAAAACAATGTGTGCATGTTTGTTTTAAAAGAAATTATGTACTGTTTGAAAAAGTTGTACAAACATCAGCTAGCAAAAGTGTTTTAGAGTACTGCTCAGCTGCTCCCTGCATCATTGCTCATGTTAGTGTGATAAGGAACTGTAGGGATTGTAGTGTTTCATGACAATGTTACTAAAGGAAATCGGTCTTTCTGTTGTTAATATGTAAATAATCAGTGCATAGATGGGGCTCATCTTGTATTTTTATGGCCTTGTAATTCTACTTTTCTAAACACACAAGGTAAGAAGACTGTATACATAGTCGCATGCATAATCGCTGTGAACTGGGGCGTTTGTGACGCACTAGCTTGTTGAAAATAAATTCTCATGTCGCAGAGCCGTTCAAAGCCACGAGGACGAAGTTGAGGCAAATCAATGTACAGTACGGTTCACTGTTAAAAGGAACACTCGAATGAGCATCGTTTATATTGCTTGCCCTCTAACTTCAAGCGGATGTGGAAACTTTGCCTGTGTGCGGCACTAGTCTGTCAAAAGAAGTCGAAGCTATCAACCACCAGCAGCCTTATAGAAATCTAAGCCATTATGCTTTTGCAAGAGAGCGAAATCCGGACACGCCCTACACGCAAGTGTTCCCTTTAAGACCCGTCGGTCCTTGTGAAACGTTTCATAGTAAAACGTTTGTAGAAAACTGCCGTTATTTGTAACTGGCATAGTTACATACAGGCTCGAGCACCAGAGTTCTCTTGGAAGTAGTTTTTGTAGGAAGCTGCAATGAATAGCACTGTCTTCACACTTGCTGCTTTTATCTTGCGCACTCCGTTTACTTGCAAGGCATCATAGTTGACGATAATGATGTCTCGTACCAAAGGCGCGTTTTGGGAGCCCTGTCACACTAATAAAAAAATCGAGTGTTTGGGGAGTATTTCTGCCACGCGCTGTGCGATATCGGCGTGCAGTGGCCCGCGAAAGTTTTCAATTATACATGTGTATTACACGCGCATACATATAAGCGCACGCAAATTTCTGGCTACGTTGCTGTCGGCGTGGCATAGCGTTCTTGATAGGAAAGTGGCGAGAGCCGAGTTTTCAAGGAAACGCAAGCAGGACAGAAGACAATTTTTGTTCCGTGGGCTACCAGACGCGTTGCACATTCGAAGCATCGTCTGGTCGGGAAGGAGCATGAAAAAGAAACGAAATGAAATAACGCCAACCAAATGAAAGGTTTTATAAATATTAAAAAAGACGTTTCGGCTACCGTACGGTAGCCTTGTTCACAGTAAAGTGGCCCAGCGAAGCGGGCTGGGCTTCCGTTTTAGAACGCTGCCAAGACACCTGGCGTACGCTGGAGGCAGATTTCCATCATTTCTGTCCAGCGTTTTTTTCGTAGTCTGGATAAGAAGCGATTCCATATGCTGAAGCGAACAGGTTTCTTTCCTTTGCGACTACGGTTGCCTTGGCCCAGTCAACGTCGTGATTACATGTAGCTACGTGTTCCGCAAGTGCGTTAGACACCACGTTCTTCTTTCTGACGTCATCTAAGAATCATCTAAGAGGGGGGCGCGAAAATCTGCCCCATACATTACGTCGTGTGGTGTTCGTGGCGTAGTTGGTTGGCGCGCTCTCCATAGTATTATGGCTGCAGGTCGTCAGTTCGATTCCTCCCGTTTTTTTTTTTTTTGTCAGGTTATGCGTCAACGTCAACGGTACTGCTCTGACGGAGTCGTAACTTTTTCGTTCATGTCTGCGGCGGTTAGAGAGCCCTAGCGTTCCTATGCGACCTCGGTTCTAATCGCGCTGAATAAGAAAATTTTTCCGTTTTTTTTTCTTTTTCAATATTGTTACCGTCCCGAGCTTCCGGCTAGTCAACAATAGTTATTCATTCGTGGTAGCACGGCTCAGCGTGGGAGAGCGGAGCCCGTTAATCAGCATGTCGCTGCGCCGCTGACGCTGCATATCAGCATGTCGCCAATGTCGCTGCCCCCCCCCCCCCCCCCACACACCCCCACCCGAAATGTTTTCTTACTGACGTACGTCCGTGCACCGCCGACCACAACCACCTGCGCCTGAAGCCTTCCTGGATTTTTTCTAGAATTGCTTTCCATGGTCGAAAGAGATCTCGGGAGGGAACATTGCTGATTTGACTGGCTGTCCTCGCTGCGCCCATGGCGTCCCTGTAACTGGCTGCGCAGCGCATGACCGTCAGCGTGAAACAATACTAAAAAAAAGAAAAAAAAATTTGCCGCGTACTGCGTGCTTCGCTGCAAATGTCGTCTAAAGACGATAGAAGAGGCACTGCGTGAGATATGAACGCCATCTGGCAATACGTCAGGAAACGTGAATGCTGTGTTGCGGGCTGGTAGTCCCGGCGCAGCAGCAGGCGAAGACCGGCGGTGACCAACGCGACCGGCGGGGACGCCAGCCAGCCCGAACACGCGGTTTGGCGCGAAGCGCCGAAGCAGAAGAAACCCCCGCACTCAACGAGTACTCTCCACACACTCTTTTATATTCACGTCGCCTGGGTAAAGCAGGAATGCCAGAGCGGCGCCCCATGGCATTCGTACAGTGCAATACTGAACCGAAACCGAAACACAACAATGAGCTCGTGCAGAGGGCACGGAGGAAGCCAAGTTTCGGCGCAGTCGCATTTTCAGCGCAGCTTAAGAAACTAGGGTCTCTAGAATTACGTATCTATGTATTTTCTATTAAAGGAGCACACCACCTAATACTTACCTAGTGATGTTGTGCCTCAGATATGCGTAATGTTTGCTTTTTGATCAACAATGTACACAAGTATGAACCTAGCCAGCCGTTCACGATGGCTGGCCTTTGGGCAAGTGGTTCAACTTTGGCCGAGTGGCTGAATCGAGGGACGTGCCGACAAACAGAAAGACAGACCAAAATTTCTGCGTTCTTTAAAAGGAAACATTTTCTTATTCAGCGCGATTAGAACCGAGGTCGCATAGGAACAACTAGGCTTGTGCGAATAGTAAATTTTAGGTCCGAAGCGAATTCGAAGCAACTTTGACTAGTAGCAGGATTTGACTTTCGGTTGAATGCAAGTGATAATTCCTGTAAAATATGTTAATTAAAATTTACTATAATTAGAGCATATAAGCCGGTATAAGAAGCTTTTAAACTTAAAGAATGATGAATCGATGTGAGGTATAATACAGTAAAACCTCATTAATTCGAACTTTTATTTCGAAATTCCGCATAATTAGAAGGATTTCTATGGCCCGGTATTTTGCAATGTAAATCTGAGTGGATAATTTGAAGCGGCGGTACCAGCCCGGAATTCAAAAACTTTGGGTGCCATGTGCCAATTCCCGACCCCGATTTAGCCGCAAATCCGCAGAAACGATGTCCCTTAGGAGCCACAAGGCAATGCAATGTAGCGATACTAATGAGTGACAAGTGAAGCATCCCAGCCTCGCTGCTGCCCAGCGCAAGAAAAAAAAAAAAAAAAAACAAAAGGCGGTCTCGTTTTCAACTGAAATGTGCGCCTGCGGAAAAGAAGACGTGCTTCACTGCAACACAGCTCTGACACGCGGGCAGCATGGCGAATGCTTCTGTCAACGTCAGTGCGTCATGATTTACCCATTCTTTCAGGGAAAATAGAGAAATTAATAAAGGGCGGTCTGACGGAATTCGCAATGTGTGTGAACTCCGATTGGCGGTTGTTCCGGCGATTTGCGCACTTGCACTGCTGGCGGAGTACTTGCCCGCAACGCCTACTTCGAAAACTCAGTTCGAAAGCTTCAATGATTCTCTTTTTTCCACCCAGAACACATCGCGAATTCCGTCACACTGGTCATTATTACATTCTTTATTTTACCAGAAAGGATGGGCGAATGGCAGGTGACATGCTGCCCGTGTGTCACCACTGTGTTGCAGCGAAGCACGTCTTCTTTTCCGCAGGCGCGCATTTCAGTTGACCACGAGACCGTTTTTTTTCCCTCTTTATTTTTTTTTCTTGCACTGGCCTCAGCGAGGCCCGCCGTTTCCCCGGTTTAGCGGCAAAATTCGGACCAAGTATTGCTGGAAAAAACCCTTGTAGCTGCAAACTAGGAGGCACAGCAAACGACCACCTCTCATTACTTCCAGTAATACAAAGTTCTTTGCATCCCACCTTTTGTATGTTTGGTTAATTCGAAAACCCGCTTAATTAAATTTGTCACAGTCCCAGTGACTGAATTAACAAGGTTTTACTACATGCTCATTTAACCTTGAATGGGGCTTCGCGGCAGTGCGGATTTCTCCTGGAAAGGTGTGTTCACGGTATAGCACACCTCCACTGCAGTGAAACCACCTTTACAGGGGGTTACATGCGGTTTATATGTCTATTCGTTCATTTCGAATACTTCGAAATTTCCTAGAATTTAAATTCGTTTCGAAGCGAATTCTAATACTGTAATAATCGTTCGAATATTCGAAGCGCTCGAATATTCGCACAAGCCTACGCATCGTCCGAACGCTAGGGCTGTCTAACCGCCGCAGACATGAACGAAAAAGTTACGACTCCGTCAGAGCAGTAACGTTAATGTTGACGCATAACTTGAAAAAAAAAAAGGAAGAAAAAACGGGAGGAATCGAACTGACGACCTGCAGCCCTAACACTCCATGGAGAGCGCGCCAACCAACTACACCATGAACGCTTTTTTTTTCTTTATTGCTTCACACAAGTAACTACTACGCCAAACGCCACACAACGAGGGCGTCTAAAACGACCAAAAATCTACGGTAAAGGGGCCCCGTCACTTTTACGATGGTACTCCGCTGACGGGCCCCGTCACCGCGTAGTCACCTCTTTACGATGACGGGGCCCGTTACTATGAGTACGTCGCTATTATGACGGGCCCCGTCACTATTACAATTTACACTACGGTGACGGGCCCCGTCACTTTTACGACGGTACTGCGCTGACGGGCCTGCCCTCAAGTACAAAACAAAGCATGGCCTTCGAGATTCGTGTGAACTGCGTTACATAAACAGCGCTTTCAGGTTCATGAAAATTTTAATATCAAAGTTCTTGTTGGGCATGAGGAAACTCTAACGCAGCCTGCGATTTGCACACGAGAAAGTCCTAAACGAATCTATTATCGTCATCATCATCAATCAGCTTTGTTATGGCGCCTTTCGCTCAATAAGCCATTTCCATGGAGACGATATACTTTGTTCTCAAGGTGAAATAGCGTGCTGGTTTGCACACCAGCAAGCTCGTAATCAAACCAAACGTTACGAAGGCAGTTTACAGCTGCGGCTGGGAAGATCTCATGCCTAGTGCCTACTTCGCTAGCTGGCCACTCTAACTGTGGTGCGACACGATTTTCCATGGATTCGAGTCGTGAGAACCAGCTGAGAAAACTGAAGTCGCTGATACGAAGCAGTGAAGTGCAGTTAACAGCCGTACTAGAGAAATTAAAATGGTCGAAGGACGAGGTCCTTAAGAAGGTACGTATGACTTTGGATAACTGAACCTTTAAAGCTTCACGATTGCGGTGTCTGTTGGTATCGCGATTTCGTGTTGGATTTTGATATGAGGGACACTGCTGTGATGTCTCTGGTAACCCTATATGCAGTTTCATGACATGAAAGGTGATCGAATGACAAATAGCAGGTCGTTTTAATTGTGTTATTCTTTGTATTTTTATTCCAGAAGGGATATGTCGTGTGCCCTCTAGATCCAGGGCACACAATGCCCGAGGCATCGCTAAGCGCACACCTTGACCTGTGTGCTTGGCTCAAGGAGGGATATAGCAGACAAGATAAGGTGAGCGTTAATAAATAATTAAAGCAGTGTAGACCTTTCCTTACCTGGACCCTAACGGCCGAAAAACCGTGAATAGTATGCACGTGTTCGTGTGTTTGTGTACACACACATTCATGCCTGGTTCTCCCCGACGTGTGAAGCTTAGGATGGGCGAATTCCTGTGTAAACAGAAGCCTCACTGTGAAAGAATCATGCTCAACCGGAAGAGAATAACATTCGTTGTCCAAAAAAAAAAAAAAAAACAAATCGTACGAAAAGACAGCCCACTGCTATGAAATTTATCAACAATTTGCCTTTGACATGAGAAATATAAAATTTGACACTATTTATTCATATATCAATTACACATCACATGACATGTGAAGGTTATCTGAATGAAAGTGTGCAGGCCCTTCTCATTGAAACAGTGTTGCCACTGCTCGCAGAATCGATTCATTTGCAAACACATAAAACTTAAGTTTCACGAGTATGTGCATACATGCTGGCATCCTTCTGAGTCTCTCACATTGTCCTCTTTCCTGGGCATATCCATGCGGGTGGTGAAATTGAAAGTAAACAAAGACAACTTTCCAAAACTTTCTTGCACGTAAAGAACTTGGGCACATAGACACCATGAAAGTCATGATGTTGTGGTAGTGTCTTCAGCATCGAAGTATAGACGACAGAATTGTGGAAGTTTGGCCTTCGTTGTTTTTCCTCACCAATAATCGGCTTTTTTCCTGCAGATATTTTAAGAAGTGCTGTTGAGCCACTGGCAACTCGTTCTGACACCATGAGTGTATGGCCACCAGTGAGGCCTATTTAATACAAGTTTTATAAGTTCGTTGAAACTTTTCCTGTGGCCTTCAGAATACCATCTAACCAACTTGTGCATGTGTGGCCTTGTTTTCTCTTGGCTTCAATTTGGCAGATATACTGGCTGGAATAAAAAAAGCCTTTTTGAACAAACATTGTACCATTCTACACTGATTTAATGCCCATTAAATGTCTCCCTTAAACGTCTCTGTGCACATGTACCAACAAAAACCTTTCTGTCTTTTTGTTAATACTTGACGGGTATATGCTTTTGAAGAGTACCACCATGTGTTTCCGCACCCTAAAGAGGGCAGCAGTGGAACTTCTAGTCGCCATCACACGTGGGAGTCACATGACCCGAATAAAAACGTCACGTATGACGTCATTGGTAGAGCAGCACGCCACTGTTGACTATGGTTCTAGCAGTATTGATACTTGCAAAATAGTGAAAACCGCGAAGCAGCACAGTTTAGGTTACTGGCCCCCCAGTGACTCAAGCCGACTGCTGGCACTGGCAAAATAGCCACTTATGCAACGCCAGGCAGAACCTTTCCCTTTCATTCAAATTCTGGCAGTGATATGACACCATATGTGAGGTACCTGCTCAGGTCACGTGACTCTCCCGCACGTGATGGCGAGTGGAAATTCTGCTGTTGGGCTCTTTAGGGTACGGAAACACGCTGCAGCACTGCCATGGATATGATGGAAGTTGGCAATTTTTCCACAAGTCTTTCTGTTGGCGTCATCACATTGGCCTTATGATTTGCTTATCTTTTCCCGTTTTCCTGTTGAATGCAGGAGGCTGCCCCACCAAGCTCACACTTCTTTTATACAAAGTCCAAATCAGTTGTTCCTGTGTTAATAGGTAAGGTGATGTGTGATGTGGCCTAAATGAATCGGCCTTTTCAACCTTCGTTCATTATCCATTGCAGACAGAGAAACCCAAAGCAAGATAATAACTGATGCAGCATTCAGAGGAGATGTTCCAGGTAAGCTATTGTACAAAGGGAAAGAGACGATAGCTTGAAATGATTTAAGAAATTCAGTTAATATATCTAATGGAAATTGCATAACCTTTTTTTTTATACAACAAACTTTATCAAGTGTCCCAGCAATTGCTCTTCTTAAAGAGGCCCTGCAACACTTTTCCGAGTATTCGTCGAAGGAGCTCACTAAGTTTAATGCCTCACAAATTGATTGTTGCAAAAAGTTCTCGAATCCGTTGAGCGTGAGCGGAGTTACAGGGATCTGTTACGCTCTTTAGGTGCTTTCCGTCCTTTCGTCCCAACGAGTGTGCTGAAAGCTACACAGGGAGGATGACAAAGGGGCAAGAAGCCATGTCATTTCCTGTCATGACGTTGAGCATTTCTTTTTTTCTTTGAAAGCGTCGGCTTAGTTTCAGTGTGATCACAAGCGTGCTAGCATTGCTACTGTGTAGTGCTAGCATACTACAGAGCACGGCACTGGCATGTGGTGGCATCCCATGGCATTTGTGGTAATTATCCAGCACGAGAATGCTCAATTCAGCCAATGGCTGTGTCCTCCCCTACGCTGACATAGCGTTGATGATGTAATTTGCCGATAGAAAAGTGAGCGATTTCTAGCTGTCTTCAAAATGTACTGCTATAATATTTGGCTCGCATGTTCACAGAAGCCTTGACTACCAATTGGCAGTGTTTTCTGACCATGTTCAAAAAATGTTGCAGAGCCCCTTTAAACAAACTATTCTGTTACTTCGATGTAGCCCCACTGAAAGCCGTGTTTAGGCCGTCAACTACGTTAGTGAGCTGGCAGCTGACCAGAATGCCACAATAGGTTACTGTAACAGTGGAAATCAGATTTGCTTTTGTACTGATAACTGAAAATGAGAATAGCAATTAAGGAATAAATGATGGTCATATGTCTTTATATAAAGCCACATGAAAGCAGGGAAAATGATACTCTGTAGCCTGCTTTGTAGTTAGAGAAGAATGTGCAGACATTTGCATATGTCTGATAGAATACGTTGTCCACAAAGAATTTTTTGTTTCATTTCATTACAAGTTATAATTTTCCAGCATCTGTATGTGACGAAATCTAGACTATACGCAATTTTTAGATTTCTTGATTGGATACTTTTTAATGAAAAAGCAATGAAATATGTTGGACAGTAGGGGTTTCACAAACACCATTTCACCTCATATACTATTTCATGTTGGGCCCAGGAGTTGCCCACTGGGAGCATATCTTTACTGCATGTATATATTTAACATGAGGATTGGTGCTGGTTTGGTAAGAGGCTCCCTTAACATGCTACAATTTATTTTAACTGTGCAGGTGTTATTGCTTTTTCTTTTGTTAATAGTGTATGTCAATCATGTTCACCATTCTTAGCAAATCATATTAACACTGCAGATTGTTTTCAGCTCATCTTGCCTCTGCTGCGGCCACCATAATGATGCTCTTTGTGGCAAGACTTGTGTATCCTCGCTTAAGGATATCCTTTTATTCTTTACTAAACGGTATCACTTTG
This sequence comes from Rhipicephalus sanguineus, assembly GCF_013339695.2. NCBI lineage: Eukaryota > Metazoa > Arthropoda > Arachnida > Ixodida > Ixodidae > Rhipicephalus > Rhipicephalus sanguineus. The sequence goes on along the minus strand of NC_051181.1, from coordinate 158,928,819 downwards.
AAACTCAACACCAGCACTGTAATGAAGACATGCGTCATACTTGCCTTTGTTTGTCTTTTCCAGAGCTGTGTCTTGCATTCTATGTAATCGCAGTTCAGCAAGGTTCTCTTGCAGAGTTTTGCGGTGGTAAAATTGGATAAACATCAGAAACAGTGAATGCATACATAAAGAAAAGAAAGCTGATAGAATAAGAAACCTGGAGTGCAGGATTTCTCTTGAGCTAAAATTATGTGTGTGTTTTGCCATACTAGAGCAAGCACTGCACCCCACCGTTGCACTTTATGACATATTATGGGTTTAATAGCTTGAAAACTGCTATATAGTTATATTCTGGGAACTAGCTTCAGTTGTGCATTTATACTGAAGCAGCTAATTCTGTTAGTAAATTAACAATAACAATTAACAGTTGATTCATAATGAGAAGTAATCTATGCAAATTTGTAGCATGTGCTGGCACGAATGACTTGGCGCCAAAAAACGTAAGCCTTCTGTCTATGCTGCTTGGCTTTTAAGAATTACTTAACCGCCAACAAAACGTCCAATATACCAATCTACACCATTTCAAATGAAACTGTTTTCATGTGTGGCCCACATGTTCACCATGCCTATCAGCCACAGTTTCTGTTTGCTGCTGGATATTGGGGGAATTGTTCTTGACAAAATAACACTGCTTGTGCACTGCAAACAGCCGAAGTTTGCCAGAAGGTGAAGAATGGCGTGCCACTGACGATGGAGCGCTGCTTTTCGGAGCTCACTGCTGCGGAGAGGTTTGCAGTCTACAATTACGTGGTCGAGCGAGCAAAAGCAACAAACAAGGCATCTGCTGTGAAGCTTGAGGACCTTCAAGTCGACTTTGAAAAAAAGACCAACAAAGGTAGGCTGATTAGCTGCGACGTTCGGTCTGAAATTAAAGGCTAGGCCGTTAATCATAGTATGGTTTGCGGCCTAATGTAGGTTCTTGCTGGGTCATATTCTTGCTTAAACCGGTCAACACGTTAGTGGCAGATGATGTGGACATGTACGCTTGCAGACATAAACACCGATTTACTCTAACTAAATTTCTTTTGCTAACTACATGCACAATTTGTCAGTTGAAAATAAGGTTCACACCAGCACGTTTTGACGTAGCTGTGCATGAAATCTGGGCACTACCTCAAGTTTATCCTTCCATAATCTCATTTTGCTTTTCCCGTGGTGCAATTCAACCTTGTTAAAGTGAAATAGCATGGAGACCATAAATTAGTTCGTTATATCCAATATTCATTGTAACAGTAATAAAAATCGGTTCTAACAAATCGGTAATCTGGCTCGCACGAGATTTTTAGATGCAAAAATGCATTATTCTAGGCTTCAAAACCACTATAAACAAATTTCCAAAATTTTCCTGTTCGGTTCATATCTTAGACGGCGCAACCAGTCAAATGAGCTTTCTTTTTCTTTTTATTTTGCTGGATGACCAAAATTTCTGCAACATTTTTAACCACACTTGTCCCCAGATTTTTAATGTCACAGCCACATTTTTAAAAAATGTGGTTTGGATTGTCTTTCAATATTTACTTCACTTTTTATGCGACCTTTCTAGTTTTGAGCCTTGTATATTTCTATGTTACAGCCGATATCACGGCGGCTCTGGCGTTTTCCGTTTCGTTATAAAAAGAACAAATGTCACTGAAGTGAAGTGTGACGAACCAAAGTTCTTATTTATGTGAAGAAGAAGACATGTTTTCTTCTTCGCATTTTATTTTCTATATCAATGTTTGTTATAACAAGGTTGAACGGTATAAGCTTAGTTCTCTACCTTTGGAAATCTGTGCATTGTTTCCATGTTCCACATTACATGCTCATTACAATTCTTTAAAGGCAAAGCTTAAGTGTCCTCCATGTTCTTGCTCTAGCAGACATGCTCATTTTAATTTTGCTTCTGTCCTGCAAATCTTTTGTAGCTACTATTTGGGGGTAATAATGAAAAGGTGTGAGTGGAATATAAGCTGGGAACACCATAAAGCTTGAAGATACCCTGCTGTTCTATCATATGCGTGACATGTTGCAATTTTCAGATGAACAACATCCACCCAGTGATCTGGAGTTGAAGCGTCAGATGCGAGACTACAAGCGTCGAAGGCAGTCTTATCGCGCAAAAAATGTCCACATCACACAGAAGACATACACGGAGGTAAATGTGATGCACCCTTCTCAAGCCTCCGAAATTTTTATACAGTTGATGAAGAAAGCTGGCCGTTCACAGTAGCATCCACATTTCTGTTTTTCTTTTTTTTTGGTTGGCTCAATTAAATAACTTAAAATATAATCCCTGAAATGCTGCGTGTTGTAACATGCAACATTTCTATTGAAGAATAGCTGTTTGGGCATGTCTTGGTCTATAATGTCAGAATAGTCTTAGGTGCTGCAGTTAGACGTGCAGTCTTAAACATTTGTGCAGTCTGCAGTGTTGGATGACTGATGGTTGTTTGATGAGGTTTGATGATGGATGGGAATGCATTGAAAAATGCACTCCCATGAATCATGCTTTCTGATTATCACTTGGAAATACTTGCGCGCTGTATTGGAGGTTTGAACTAACATTCTTAGGGCCAACTAGCTAAGGTATCACAAAAATAAATGTAGTTTGTCTCCACTGCACTGGCATTTCACTGGCTCACTGGCATGGTGTAGGGACTATTCCAACCAAAGGAAGTTTAGTCTCTGTCATATATCAGAGGAGTGTGTGACTGAAGAGATACGACACTAGGGTGGCAGTAGCAAACAATGAGTTAAAGGGGCCCTGCAACACTTTTTCAGCATGGTCAGAAAACTCTGCCGATCGGTAGTCGAGACTCCCGAGAACACGCGAGCCAAACATTATAGCACAGCACGCGACCTGGGATTTACAATAAATTCGCAAGGTCAGCTGAAAAGCACTTCCTCTTCTCTTGACAAAAAATTATGCTTACGGCATCACAGGCAGGTTCCACGCCATTGGCTGATTTGAACATGGCGTGCTTGGTAGTTACTGTGGCCGCCGCGAGAGGCCGTCATTCGCCTGCGCGCGTGATTACACTGAAAGTATGCCACGCATTCGAAAAAAAAAGAAGAAAATGTGCTCAAGGTCAGGAGGCGCGCGTGACGTACGTTCTTCCCCCGTGCCATCCCCCCCTGCTTAGCTTCCAGCGCTTTTGTCAGGGCAAGAGAAGAGAGAAAGAAATTACAGCAGGCGACAAATCTTTTGTAACTCTTTGTAACTGGACGGATTCTAAATATTTTGGGGGCATTCGATTCATGAGGCAATAACTTACTTTAATGAAGCCATTCCATGGCTACTTAGAAAAGTGTTGCAGGGCCCCTTTAAAAATCCCAGCTTAGCCATATAGGGCTCGCTGAAGCTGACTTTGCCTCACAAAGGGCCTTGCTCGGGGGAGTGCAGGACCGGATTAGTTCTGTTAACCAACAGCCAAGAGCACTTTAAGCGAATCTGCTGTGCCAAGGTGCCCACTTCTTATGCACCTCTGAAACTGCAAAAGAAAAGTGCTAAATAAAGGGTGAAAAGGGCCCACTCCTTGGGCCCTGTTGTGCGGGTGATTATGCCTGCTATGCCATGCTCTGGACATGGGAAGCAGGCTTCAAGTTGCGCTAGTTCTAGTGGCTGCAATGAACTTATGCCATCTGAAATAAGTCTGGATCTGTGTGGCTCCAGTAGTTGCTCAGAGCTCTGGCACAAATTGTGCATTAACGAGAGACTGGGTTCCCAGCGACCTCCACGCCGTATACAATGTAAAGCCCAATCATGCTAGCTTAACTGAATTGACACATTGTCGTGGAGTTGCAGCGAGACTCCAGCTCCGTCTGTTGAACCACACAGATTTATTGTGCCAAGCCACTGTTGTGAAATGCCAGCACCATTGCATTGACAAACTTAAAAGCCACATTTTATAATGGGATTTTCTGTATCATCTCTGCTGAAGGAAGCTGGAATCGGATGATGACTCATTACGACATTGTCGTCCTTGTCTGCTTTATTATTTACGGCAACCGCAGTAATTGTTTGTGACAGTTTCTCTCCGACACTTTTTTGTTTTCTGTTTGGAGACATTCCCCCTCCCCCTTTCTCAATTGACAACTCTTTCTTGTTCTCGGGGTCTAAATATGTAGGGTATGTGAACTGCACAGAATTAGTAGTTTTATGTTGGTCAGTGTGAAGAGGACCAGTGCTGTTATGCTTTTCATGTGCTGACATTGCCTTTGATGACTTGTTATCCATATCTCATAGCTATTCATCCGAACCTTAAATGTGCTACTATGAAAACAAATGTTTCTTTTTGTGCGTCCGGTACGGTAGGCTACGACTTTTGGAAAACGCCTTCTTTCGATGGAAATCCTTAAAATAAGCAGGTATTTGACTCACAGCAAACAAGGAGGGCATTAGTAAGTTTATGGTGTGAACCAGCTAAAGTGTATGTACTTATTCTGTGTCAGGGTCAAAAGTCCCCCTAGGTCATTAACTCATTGTTCCGTGTTCATGAAGACAACTTGTCATTCTGGCTTTGCAGATCCTCAGAGAGGTGATTGAAAATCAGACAGAGTATCTCAAACAACTTCAAACAGAAAATGATGAAGCAGCAGAGTCTTCACCAAGGTAAGAACGGTTTGAATTCACGCTATAAGTTTTGTTTGGTACACTTTCGCTGGCCATTTGCTTTTGAAGTTAGCTTTTTGGTGACAGTGGCTGCCCATGATCGTTATGCTGCATTCTAGATTTATTTTTGCAGGCTTCTCTTGCCATGTAACGTACTTATTTTGTCATATTTGCATTCGTAATGGGTGCAGCATTACTTTTATACTTTAACTATCAGATCTGGGGCATATCTCATGTTTTGGGTTAACGTTATCAATTATCTTAAATCAATTACACGCAAATTGAACTTACGGGAAAAGGAGGTAGTAAGCAGGGTGATTGCTCTCTCTTGCCATAAACAGATCTCGGAATGTAATTTTTATTGAGTTGCACGAAAATTTCTGCATGTCGTTCTTGCATTTCATGGGCTCGGTGTTCATACTTCATTCCAGAATACATGGTTGTATGGTCTTCTTCCATGGCCAAATTTTTAGCTCTTTGGGGAGCGGAGGAAAAACACTTTCGTTACAGGAAATTCTGATGAGATAGAAAGCTACTCTCATACAAAACCTTGTTTAAATGAGTAAGAAGCTGACAAATTACTCAAAATCCTTTCTGCAAAGCTGCCTGGTTATCCACAGAATTAGTAAAACTGTAAAAAGCAAGCTTAGAAGGTTTAAGGATAAAATGCCACACTTTTTGGCGGCTGTTGCAGTCATTAGCCACATTCAAGTTTGTCATTTCTTTCTAGAGCAAGGGTACTCCATTCTTGAATGATAAACTATTTTTCTGCACTCATCACATTCATAAATGTTAGTGTAATGCAACACCTTCTGCTTATGTCTGTCTCCTCTTGGCTTTTGACATTGTGGCCAATATTAAGATCAGTATTCGGCTATATCAGAGCGTGGCGACTGCAAGCTACACGGAACCTGCCAGAATACACGTTCAGTGTAATTGACTGTTTTCATTTGTGGTATATGGCTGTCAGGGGTGTGTCACTGTAGTTTCTCGAAGTAACAACCAGGAAACTTGACCGTAATACAACCGAATGGCTGCTTTCTCAGAGCCTAAAAGTCAGAAAAAAAAATGTTACAAACTAGAATGTACCAATGAGGTTTTACTTATGTGAAAATCAGTCTGAGAAAAAGAAAACAAATGTCTCCAGCATTGCTTGGTGCAGGTGAGAATAAAATAACTCCCTGAGAGTTTCTTTTGGCAACTTCCAGGGAGCTACCTCCAGGTTTCATAAGATTGTGCATTTTTGTTGTGTTCATTTTCAGACCTGAAGAAAAGGATGATACCGAAAGGCAGCCACTGTCTCGTGCGTCAGAGTGGAAGGATAGGAGAGAGTCATCCGTGGTGTCATCAAGGTCATCCAAACGGAGGCGCAGTCGTAGCCCCGATAATAAAGATGCCAGCATAGATAGGAGGCCTTCCGATGAAGCCCACAGCAGACACAGGTTAGTGTGTGCATTTGTGCACTCCAAGAATATACGGAAATTCTCAGACTGAAAGCACAATTCATTATGAAGGAAGCCTCACACACTAAAGCCGGTATGCATTATAAAGGAAGCCTTAATTTAACATTCATTATGAAGGAAGCCTCACACACTAAAGCCGGTATTCATTATAAAGGAAGCCTTAATTTAACAAGTGGTTATACTAGTTCAAATTGCATGCAAGTTCGCAGGATTGTTTAATTTATGGTACATTGTTTGCATAGAGGATGAGTATGCATTTGTTAAAGGGACTGATAACGAATTTTTATGGTACGTGTTTTCTGAAATGCAGTGGAAAGCTTACTGGTAAGAATGCCCCGCCACGGTGGTCTAGTGGTTATGGCGCTCGACTGCTGACCCGAAGGTCGCGGGATCGAATCCCGGTTGCAGCGGCTGCATTTTTGATGGAGGCGAAAACGTTTGAGGCCCGTGTTCTTAGATTTAGGTACATGTTAAAGAATCTCAGGTGGTCGAAATTTCCGGAGCCCTCCACTAGGGCGTCCCTCATAATCATATCGTAGTTTTGGGATGTTAAACCCCAGATATTATTATTATTATTAGCTTACTGCTCAGAATGTCTAATCACGGAATGGTAATGCAGAAAATGTTGTGAAATACATGTGTTATCAGAATTTTTCGATCTGCAGTGCTAAAGAGGTCGTGCATGCAACACACACTAGTACAAACAGCGGCAGGTGAGCGTGATAGCAATTATACGCCTGTGAACAAGTGAGGCCCCATCACTTGAACCTGTCTTGTGGTGGTTCATGTTTGTGCAATGCAGTGTCATGCATGCATAGGTTGGCAAACTCACTCATGAGTCGACTCACTCAGACTCGGATCGAGCCGTGGGCCTGAGGCCGAGTGAGTCCGGTTGAGAAAAATTTTAGTGAGTCCGAGTCCGAGTGGGTCCAGCTGGGAAATATTTTGGCGAGTCTGAGTCCAAGTGAGTCCGGTTGAGGAAAGCTTTGGTGAGTCTGAGTCCGAGTGAGTCCGAAGCACAAAATATTTTTGTTGAGGGAGCCTGAGTAAGCTCCACCGTTTATTGCCGACTTATCGTCCTATCTACTCATCTTCAGCATTACTATCAGCCTTATATCGGCTTAAGTTTATGCTCAGGTCTATTCACACATATATTAATGCGCTAGCATTCATGCACCACCTCCATATTTATTGATCAAAGGCGTGAGTTAGGGTGGGGGGGCGAGGTGCCATGATCCGCCCCCGCAAACTGTTTCACGGAAAGTTCTTGATAAAAATATCTCGTGTGAGTTGTGTATTTCATAAAAATGTCCGTATTTGAAGGTACAAGATCAAAAGACTTATCGTAGAGCACCGATTATATGAGAAATTGATGTTAAAAAGCATTGACACCTTAATCGAAAAAGCTAATTTTATGCTAATGGACTCATGAGTCGACTCATTCAGACTCAGATCGAGCTGTGAGTCTGAGTGAGTCTAAGTCCCAATGAGTGCTGTTGAGAAAAACTTTGGTGAGTCTGAGTCCGAGTGAGTCTGCTTGAGGAAAATTTTAGTGAGTCCGAGTCTGAGTGATCCCTGAGCAGAAAATACATTATACTCAAACCTCGATATAACGAACGCGGATATAACGAATTAACGGTTATAACGAAGTAAATGGAGAATAGTCTTGTCATAGATACAGTCTTACAAATAAACGTTTATAATGAATTTTCGGATATAACGAAGTTATTTTCGTGGCAGATGTGACTGTTATAATGAGGTTTGAGTATTTGAGCGAGTCTGAGTGCGCTCCACTTTTTTTGCCAACCTATGCGCATGTGTGCACGCTGCACGCAAGCGCAGCAACTTGACATGGATTTTCTCTTCCACTAGTTGCTGTGAAGGCAGCGCCACTTCTTAGCATTAACTCCTTTTACCTCGTAATAAGCTGAGAATAAAGCGGGGATGCTTAATAATATACATACTGTAATTTTAAGCCTAAAATATGCTGCCCCTAAACAACAGCAGACTATGTTCAGCAATCCAAAGAACTCCTTCGCACAGCACCTCATGCCAGTTTTTGTGACTTTCAAGCGCAATTTAGAATTGCAAATCCTATTCAAATTGTGAAAAGAATGGTGGTTTCTGTCACGGTATAATTCGTGCTCTTTCCATTTTCACTAGGATCGAATTGCACATTTTGGCCGGTTGTCAGTCTCTTTAAAGCAATCTTTAGTCCTGTAGAACTAAATTTCACTAGAATATAAGCACACCACACAGAAGAGGCTGTGAAGCATCTGTGATAACTGTCTTTCTGAAATGGAAACTGTAACATACATTTTTGTACCTCCAGGTCAACAGAGCGTCATGAGCACAAGAAGCATCATCGGTCTCATCACAAGAGTAGACACAAGCACAAACACAAATCGAAAGACATTGAAGCCACGGAGTAGCACCATTGTTATTTCTAGTGCTTGAATAAATTTGTATTGCTCCAGCGACACTCCATGTTCCTAGGATTTTTCATCGCTTCAAGCTTTCATCTTCCCCATCTTCCCCTGAACTTCTACCTTATAATATTTATGTAGTACACGATGCTACCAAGAAGAAAGTATGTTCCACATCAACCTCAGTAGCTACGAGGAGCATCGGCTATAGCTCACATTGTTAAATATCGAGAAAGGGAATAGACAACCACTCGTTTGCAGCACAAAGCCACAAGGGAATCCATACAGATTTCTCAGAAAGAAAGCCTCTTAGTTGCCGAAAAATTCGTCCCGGGATTGAATCCGAGACCAGCCCCTTTCCGGGGCAGTCGCTCTACCAATTGAGCTAACCAGGAAGCTAGCAATTTGCAGTGCGAGAGCGAATTTATGGACAACTCGAGGCACATGGACACATTATTCTGCAGAAATGATTTTTAATGTTAAATATTGTACACGTAAATATCTAAGACAGAACAACGTTGACAGCCTTTGCCTACGAGTCGTCACAGGCGAATGCACAGGGGACCCTGTGAGTTTTTTATGGTGGAGCTGTTATGCTCGAGGTTTACCGTGTGTTGTAGATAGAAAATTATCATCATCATGAACCGGCACATGCTCTCTTCATCCTCTTTGTCTGCTGCTTTGCTCCCAGAACACGTGCACCGATTTGACCGGTGTGGGATACAACTCTGTTGGGCAAGAAAACGACTACAGAGAGAGAGAAAAAAAGAAATTCTCGGCAAAAAAAAATTCTTGGCGAGGCGAGATTCCAACCCACGTACCCATGATACGAAGGCGAGCGTTGTAACCACTCGGCTATCCAGGCACGCTAGCAGATCATAGCATAGCCTTGTATAGTACAGCATAGCAAGGGGGTGGGAGAAAATAGAGAGAAAGAAAGGGAACAAAGACAGAAAAAGATAGAAAGACAGAGAAAGAAATAGACATAGAGAGAAAGAGGTAGAAAGACAGACAAACAAAAGATAGAAAAAGAAAGCAAGCATAGCCATGGACAGCATAGTAAGGGATGGAAAAGAGAGGTGAGAGGGTAAAAACGTAGCTAAGCCAGGACCAGCTAGGTGCCCGCCAGGTGTGACCCAGCCTTGTGCAACTTAGTGCAAGCTGGGCAAATTTTTTAAAAATTTCATTTTCCTCTTTGTTATAATTTCTGCACTTCATGCAAAGCTCCAAATATCTTCCACTATTCCGTTAGCTTCATTATATGTTAAATAAAATTCAGTGAGCAACAAAAATTGGCCCTCTTGATCGGGCGTTCCTCTTCCCATAGTCTCCTGTTAAAAAGGATACTAAACAATGGAGTTAAGCAGTGCTATGTCAAAGTGGCCACTCTTGCCATTACACAAGGCTTGAAAGCCACATGGGAACAAATTTGTACAGCTCGCACCGTCGGCGTCAGTGCTGTGCAAAGCATCATCAAAGTGAACCTGTGACCATGGTACTATCCGCTGTCATGAAAAGCTCTTGCTCGAGCATATGTTGCTCTACGTACAATTCCCAGTACTGATGTCGATTCGCAAAGTGGGGGAGTGAAGTTTTAGTGCACCTCCCTTCCCTTGAGTCGGTCAGGCAGTCCAATAACTTTATGCTCACGTCATCGGTTGAGACCGAAAGAAAACAAGCTTTCCAATGGATGCAAAAATGAAAATTTAGTGGTGATGACATTCTTCTCACAACGACCTGACTTTGGTCCCGGACTTTTCTAGTGTAAAGGTAGGAAGTTAATGGTTGTTGGAACATATCACGGGTCCTGCAGGGTCATTCTCGTCAAAAACCTGCATGGTCATAACCTTGCGCAGTAAACAATGACGGGACAGGTAGTAAAGGTATGAGGCGGACTTGGCTCCCACTTTAGATGTCTGTGGCGGGCAGCCGCCCCGGTTCCCCCCCACCCCCCTCCATATAAGCTTTCAATTCAGGTCAAGAATACAATATTAATTTTATTAAAGCCGGATGAAACTTTCAAAAACCAAAATACACAATAATGCCGTTTTTTGCGCTGAACTACGTTATGACTCACAATAATGCCACATGCTACAGGCTCACCTTCTTGGTCAGAAATACATCCAAAATCGGATTACTAAAACGGGATGAAACTTTCAAAAATCGAAAAACAAGGTTTACAAAGGCTATAGGCTTACATTTTTTCTCAGAAATACACTCAAAATCAAATTTATTAAAACGGAATAAAGCCTTCAGGAATCGAAAAATACAACATTTCCAAATAGGCTTACGTTTTTTTCTGAGAAATACATCCAAAATCAAGCTTATTAAAACGTGATGAAACTTTCAAAAATCGAAAAATACAAGATTTACAAAGGCTTTTTTTCTCAGAAATACATCCAAATTCAAATGTATTAAAACGCGATGAAACTTTCTAAAATCGAAAAATACAAGATTTACAAAGGCTATATAGCCTGAATATTTACAATGGCTTACCTTTTTTTCTCAGAACGTACCCATAAAGAAATTTATTAAAACGAGATGAAGCTTTCAAAAATCGAAAGGTACAAGATTAACGAAGGCTATAGACTTACCTTTTTTCCTTAGAAATGGACCCAAAATCAAATTTAATAAAACGGAATAAAACTTAAAAAACCAAAAAAATACAAGATTTACAAATGTTTTAGGCTTACGTTTATTCTCAGAAATGCACCCAATATCAAATTTATTAAAATGGAATGAAACTTTCAAAAATCGAAAAATGCAAGATTTACAACGGTTTACCTTTTTTTTTTCAGAAATAGAGCCAAAATCAAATTTATTAAAACGGGTTGAAATTTTGAAAAATCGAAAAATACAAGATTTGCAAAGGCTATAGGCTTACCTTTTTTGTTATAAACACACCAAATATCAATTTCAATAAAAAGGTGTTAAACGCTCAAAAATCGAAAAATGCTCGCGCTGCAGAATTTATTTGCTAAGAACCGACTAGACAACTCCGAGATTCTTCTACCTTCAAATTGATTTCTTCAAAATGCGACGAAACTTTCAAAAATCCAGAAGCTCAAGACTGCCAAAAGCATTTATTTGGCTTACGCTTTCGGTAAAAAATTCGCACAAAATCTATTCTCTCAGACAACGACACAACTTTCAAAAATGCAGAAATTCAAGATTTCCGGAGGGTATATAGCCTTACTTTACTGGTCACAGATGACAACAGATTTTGTTTGGGAAGTTGTGAATTTACGCCGGAATTAACACGGAAGCACAGCGTTTAATTTTGACGTATGCGCTACAGTAATGTGCGGAGTAACTTATAAACATTTCTTGTACCGCGGTTGTAGCCGAGATGATGAAGCGTTTGGCTCACAACCGAAAGGGCGCTGGTTCGAATCCTGTTGGCAATCTCGCTGAGAAAAACGAAAGCCATACGGGGATGCGGTTACCATGGCTAAAGCACAGTTCGTGCCCAGATGACTTGTGGTTCGAATCACACTGCGGGTAATGCTGAGTATACAAAACAATGATGTCATCATGGGTGTATCGAGGCTCGCACTGACACGCCCACTATTGGAGTTGTAACCAATGGGCGCAGTAATGTACACACCAACCCTTAAACGCTTTAGAGAGGCAGGCGAGGCCTATAAAGCATGGTGGGGATTTTTTTTTCATTTTTTTGTAAGTTGAATTTTAGAGATGAAACCCCCGGTACACTGCACAGGACGTGGCCTCTGGTCCCATGCAGCAAGTTGGGAATAGCTACCTACCACTGCGGCACCATTAGGAAGCCCGCTTTGGAAACCGGTGGGTGGCCGGCCGGCACTGGGAATCGAACCCGGTAGACTTACATTTTTTTCTGTAGCGATACCCTCCCCGGGATTCGAACCACCGCCTTTTCGGTTTCGAGCTTAACGCCTTAGCGACTCGGCTACTGGAACGGCACAGCCAACAGTGCTTACAAGTTGGTCTGTTCATTATTGCCGCGCATATTCTTAAAATAATGCTAGGGTTGTATGTCCAAGCCTCGCTGCAGGTGCCACTTCAAAAATATTTTGGTGTAGTTAATGACGAGGACTTACTGATATCCTTTATAAGTCTTTTATTTTCCGACTTTTCGAAATATACATGCATTACGATAAAACAAATCATAGAAGCATTTTTTACCAAAAGTAGAGAAACTAAACAAGCCCAAGCCCCATTTCTTCAAAATCTGACGAACTTTTGAAAAAATCGAAAAGTACAAGATTTGCAAAGGCTACAGGCTTACTATTTAGGCCGAAAGTGGTCCCAGATCGATCTCATCTAATTACGACGAAACTTTGAAAAATCGAAAAATACGAGCCTTCCAAAGCTATGTGTTTCTTTTTAGGCCGAAAATGGTCCCAAAATCGAATTGATCAAAATCCGATGAAACATTGAAAAGTCGAAAAAAAAAAAAAGATTTCTCAAGACTAACCTTTGTGTTTAAAACAGAGGGAAAATCGATTTCATCCATATTTGATGAAGACTTGAAAAATCGCAAACTACAAGATTTACGATGGCCTACCATTTTCGGCTTACCAATTAGGGCCGAAAATCGACACAAAATCAATTTCATACAAATTGGATGTAACTTTGAACAATTGAAAAACACAAGATTTTCAACGGCTACAAGGCTTACCTTTTTGGTCAAAAGCAAACCCCCATTCGCAAAGAAACTGTGCAGCATGAACAAACAATGGCGGCCGAAGGCCCCTAATATTGCATTCCAAGAACTGTTCTCATCTTTGCTGCCGGTTAACTAGGGACCAAAGGCGGGCCATTATGCGAAGGACGTCATCGCTCCATGTTTTTTTAATCCGCTGTGAAGCATGTTGGCATTTGGGCTGGTCCAACGTGGGGGGAGGGGAGAGGGGGCACTAGTATGAAACTTTGCCCCCCTAACGGGGGACCCTGCGCATATGCGTGCACAGGGTTCCACTTCAGGGGGGGGGGAAGGTTCGTCGCAGCGCCCCCCTCCCAATTATATGTCAATGTATGGCGCTGACATTGCGCCCCCTCCCTATTGTGTCAATGTGTGGGGCTGACTTTGCACCCCCCTCTTAGGTGAATAGGGGGGGCACGCCTATGTAGCCATGTATAGTAAAGCGCTGTTTCCACAGTCTTCGCACCACTAGCGCATAGCTACCCCAATTTTCTTTATTTCACTCATTTATTCTTTTATGGCGGCGATCGTCTAACGGGACAGAGGGACAGACAGACAGAGGGACATTCTTCCTCGTTGAGCCGGCATAGAAATGCTTACGCATTTAAAAAGTTGGAGCCATTCCACTCTGTGCTGTGAAGGTTGGCGACCAGTGGAGCTGATGGGCACATTCCCGCCTCTGTTCTCGTCGGCGTGCTTCATCAGCGCGCTGCTCCTCGGGCGTTCTCATAATGCGCGGTCGACCCATACTTGCTACGTGCGACCGCGCCAGCGCAGCGTCTAGACACGTCTGACGTGGAAAAAGACGTACGAAAGGCGGACCGCTCCACTGATGCTTTCTGCATCTCGCGTGGTGTTGCACTGCGTCCGGAAGCGGCCCACCTTAGATCGACCGACGATGTTTTGTGAACGTCATGTTGACGTCAAAAATATTGGTAATCTGTGGCATCATAATGATCTCTTATGATGACGTCATTATGTGACGTCATCGGAGGAGGTCACGCGGGTTTTCAGTCCGAGGACAGACGCGGGCGGACGGCGCAAAGTCAAGCAGATGTGCCATTTACTGTTCCGCTGTAAAAGTGCACCCTGCACGCTGGCGTGACGGTTCAATCAAAACTCCTCTGATACAGCCAGAGGTTCGACCCTGCAAAGCCACCCAGGAACACACTGTTCGTAGTTCGTCAGCATGCCGTGCCATACGCTGACGAAAGTACATGCAGTGCTGGGCAGTATCGAAGATACATGCATCTTAGATATTATCTTGGATACCATTTAGGTATCTTGTATCTATAGTGATATGTCTCGGAAGACGCGTATCAGTATCTGTATTTCCGATACATGGAAGAATGTATCGTGTATCTTAAGATACAGGATACTGTGATCGCACAACCACCGTGCGAAACAATAAACGTTGGCAGAACCAAGGAAGTTTTTGTTAAACCTCCTTGGGCAGAACTCCGCTTCTTAAGCTCATACTGCTGCCACTAAGTCACCAGAGGCAGTGACATTATTTTATCTTTTCTGCCAGAGTTTTCCAGCGAGGATAGGCGATGAGCTCTGAGCGTAGGTGCCAGGTTAGCTGTAAGCAAAGCTAGCTCACAGGGGTGGCACCTACGCTTTCCGCGTGAAAAAAGTCTCGAGTGCGAGCATGCGTTCCATAATCGCTTGCTTTCAGTTTTTAGCGTGTTTTGACTGCGTTGCCTTTCGCTTGTATCATTTTGTTGTAAGGGCCGATCAAGATGTTGTGGCGTCGTGATCAATTATGGGGTGCGACACAGTGCAAACAATTACAGAGTGTGACAAACCCGCTCGTACTTGACGGATTCTAAAAAAATTTGCGGCAGTCGATTCGTGAGGCAATACACTCCGTTAATGAAGCCATTCGATGGTTACTTGGAAATTTTCTGCAGGGCTCCTTTAATAATATTTGTTTTGTGCACGAACTGGAGGTCCCCTTACAGCTTTTTGCTTCGCGGCTTCCGCCTGCACCTCGATTTATGTAGTACTGCATTTTGTAACCGAATCAAATGTGATTGCGATGTTCTAGAACAGTGGTTCTCAAATGGGGGTCCGCGGACCCCACGAGATCCACGAAGCCATTTGTAGGGGTCTGCGAAACCCATCCTCGAAAAAAGACGCGTTTTTTGGAACCCCGTGACAGCGGCCGCTTCTGATATTTGGTATGCTTTGCCGCACAGCACTTTTGCATTGCGGCGAATCTGACTTATGTTTTTCCTTCTGTGAAGCTGTGAAGCTTTTTTTGCAGTTTTCTACGACATATGCACGTGAGCATACTTTTTCTAGGCTTGCATATTTGAAGAGCAAACATAGCTAGAAATAGGCTGAATGTGGCTGCAGACCGCACAACTTATTGACAAGCTGTTGAGATCGAATTGACGTGGTACTATAGTTTGACCATTCATTGCCAGGGCGGAATAAAATGCACCTATTCCAAACTGCATGTTGTGTTAATTTATGCCCCTCTCCCCCTTTTTTCTCATTGCAAGGGGTCCATCATCGCGTACACCGGTCCACAATGGGTCCCCGAAACAACCATGGCTGAGAACCAATGTTCTAGGACAACGATATTAAATGTACATTACACACAAACATTTTATCGCTTTGGACTGATACAGTCTTCGAAATACATTTGTTCACGATGGGGAAGTAGATTGCGCCCTCTGGGCGCAGTGGCGAATGACCGAAGTGTGTAATGCGCTGCGTATGAGAGGGGTCGTCAGGAGTTTGGGAGTGCTAAATCTGGACGCGCTTTGCCATAGTTCGCTTTCAACAGTTGTCTTTTAAGCATAAAATATGATCATATTTAGATATTGAAAATTGCGCGCTGAAACTTCGGTGCGTCACGTCGACGTGACGTCACAGATTTCAACGCATTCTCTTGATTCTTTGGCAACCGTGGCTCAAGTTTAGACTGCAATCTAGTAAATTTTTGCTTCAATAAAGATTAACTACGTGGCTAATTAATGACGTCACGGCGACCTGGTGCGGCAGTTCGCACACCCTACTCGTTCTCCCTATCATCTATTAAATGTTTTTTTTCTCTGACAAAAGAGAAGTCAAGACAACACAAACGCGGCGTTGTTATCTGGAGTCTTGACTTTTCTCTTGTGTCCGTGTTTGTACGCCCAGTCCTTTAACATGAATATCTACCAACTAGCTCAGCTCTCTGTTACTTTAAGCCTTTCATGATATGGCTACTCACCGATTCCACTTGACTTTCTTTTCTTGTCAGTCTTGGATATCTGTGCAACCTACATTATTATTACAATTATTCAGTGCGCTAGCGTAAACATGCATACAAAGAACAAATTGCAGGAGGAGCAGACTGACAAATGCCATCTAGGGGGGCGCAACGCCTGCCCATTTTATTGGGAAGAGCCGAAGAGGGAATAGAATATGGACAGTAGGGAACAGGAAACAATAAGATGGCTGTAAAAACAGCCAAAGTAAAGTAGGAACACACACAACAATAAACCACACACAGAAAAGTTTTTCAAACGGGAAGGCAGAGAGAGAAACAAGAAAAGGCCAGGAGGCTAACCAGACGCACTTACGGTTTGCTACCCTGCACTGGGGTAAGGGATAAAGGGGCGGAAAGAGAGACAGAAGAAAATATAGATAACAGAATAGCGCGCACACTCTCTAGAGAGCACATCGTCTACATGCGGTCGCACGGACCTGTCGACATTAAGTACTTCAGAAACGCTTTCGTTGCTTTCTGCGACTTCGACACATGCCCATGGCCTCAGAATCTTGGCTGCAGTATATGGTCTTGAGTCCAGTTGGTTCTGAAGCATCCGGAGAGGGTATCGCTGGTCAAGATTGAAGGAAATTTAGCAGGGCATGCTGAGCTGTCGAAAAGCACACCCACTTTAAAATGAACTCTCAGAAACAGGGTAATCGTCGAACGTCGAAGATGGGTGCGCGTCGGTAACTAAAGCACTACAAGACGGCACATAGACTGAAAAAAATGTTTATTTCTCTCATTTCTCTGTGTACAAAACACAACCAGAACCATCGACAAGCTCTGTACACGAAGAGCACCTCAAAGCAAGCGTGTTTTTTTCCCTTATTTTTTTTCGTCTCACTTTTTCTGCCACTTCCCCAGCCCGCGCAACACTTCCGCCACTAGAGGAGGTCGGCCACGCATCACTAATGCCACAAGACATCGCGATTTGGTTTCGCGATCACGCGCTTTCGCGAAATAACACTCACGAGACAGTACGAACAAATACATTTATATCATGCGTGCTAGACCTTCGTTTTTTTTTTATTTACGCATAAATTCGACTTACTGAAAGAACAAAAGCTTTCTTCAGCAGGCTAAGTTGCCGAATCGGGCTCTGTAAGCACGATCGGAGTTGCTCATGCGCTGCGGTGCAGGGGCGGAGCCGTCCGACCCGAAAGCCTAGCCGAAGCAAAGAGCTCGCGTTGGTAAGCTTACTGACGACACTCAGTCACGAACAACGAGTAAATAAATAAATATAAATGTGCATTAAGGAAGGGTACACTCTGCGGCAAGTGTGTACGATGTGTCGGTCGAGCTGCCTTGCCATGAATGTGTGCCGAGGAAGAGAGGAACTTCGAGAACGGTGCAGTATACGTGGAAACTCGCACGAATCAGTGACAGCTACACGCAGACGCTGGCAAACAATGAAAGGCAACACACTCGAGTCGTTTCGAAATGAGAAAAGGATCAGATGGGAACACGCTGCACTTAACAAATAAGGTTGGGTGCACAGGCGAACACTTCAGTGGCGTATGCCCAACACGCTGCCTATCTCGCTGTGCACATTAAAGCGTGCACAAAATCTCTGCGTTTTGATCTGTAGTTCTAGAACTCATGAATGAGGTTTACAAAGACGAGTGCCCAAAGACTTGCCCCATGCTTTGCAGAGTTCCGTTTTCAGAGAGTGTCATATGGATTCCTTCGCATGCAGTGTCATTCGTTTGACACTGAGAAATACACACAGCGTGGTTCACTTTGTCCAGATACTGTTCTTATTTTTTTTATCTCTTTCTCTCTCTTTCAGTCGAGCTACGCTGCTGCAAAAGGGCATATCGTACTGAAGTGCAGAGCAAATATTAAGGGCATAACAGCGACGCTAGTAGCGATCCGTGCCAATGAGAATTTCGGCGAGGGCCGTCCCGCCGTGTGGGTGTGGCTGAGGACTTCTTGAAGAAGCCCTGGCCGTAGGGCCAGTTCATGGGGAACAACATTTTTTTCACCAACACAGACACCTTAGTTCCTGTGTTCAAGGGGCAGGCACACTAGGACTTTGGTGGACCCTCCGACGTCGAAGGCTTGCCCGCTGACGAGTCGGCGGAGTTGGTGCTTGCTGACGGGTCTGCATTAAAAAAAAAAAAAACATAAAAGTAAATAAAGATGCTCCGGTTGAAACAAATCATCAATGATCGTTGTCAAATTCAACGATGGCTTTCCGGCACTAACGCTAATGGACAATGTGTCAACTACAAAGTCGCACAGCAGGGGCGTAGCCAGAAATCTTTTTCGGGAGGAGAGCGGGGCGGGGGTCAACAATACTTTATGTATGTTCGTGCGTGTGTTTGTATGTTTCAGTGCGTATATACACACGGGAAACTGAAAAAGTGGGGACAGGGGCGCACAGTGCCTCAAACATAAAAACGAACAAGCAAACAAGAACAGCGCTGTGAAGTGTTTCGCATGTGCGAAGTTCTCCATATAGTTCCGGTAAATTTAGCTACTGAAGCGGAACAAATTAAAGCTCACAAACTTCACAAAACACCTCAAAGTTTCATCATGAGAGGTAGAAAAAATACGAACTTCAATATTAAGTTGCGGTATAAACTGGTGCCGTAGCCGGCACCAGTCATCAGCTGGTTTCAGAGGGTATTCTTGCATAATCTATACACCCTGCAAAAAAATGCGATGACAGTGTGCGAATGAGCTTGCAGGTGAATTTGCTGGAATTCCGACTAGCCCCACTGGTGATATTTTTACAGCGAAAGCTGTTATGAGATCATTTCAACGGCCGTTTTTGGTGGCGTAGTTGTCCGCCGCCGCCGCCGCCGGTGTCCGTAACCACTATCGCTCGAAATAAGAAAAAAAAAACGAAATAGAAAAAATTTCCAGGATGGAACGGGGTTCGAACCCGTTCAACACTGGGCTCCCTCTGCGTGGGAGCCCAGTGTTGTACCTCAGAGCCATGCCGGTGCTTGGAACTGCCTTGCAAAACGACGCTATACAGGCTTCATGTCCAGAAGGAACCACATTAACATCTGTAATTTAGTGTGGTAGAAGAGTGAAATAACAACCACGCATCACACAACGCGAATTCTGTAACCAGGCGTCACACAATGCGAATTGCGCAACGAGTGGGCTGTTGGATGCTTCCAACCCATTACAAGGGGCTCTGCAATAATTCTTCATCGTCATCAGGCACAACACCAACAAAGTGCGCATAATGCCTTACATGTTTTTAGCGGGTACCACGGCTCTCCGTTGAATGACGAAAAATGGCATAGTGACTGCTTCCCCACTTCACAGAAATTATGATGATTTATAGCGTAGTGGGTTCCTCGCAAGGGCACTTGCATTGGTTTCCAAGGAAGCCCATGAGCCCATCATCCATTTCCTCAGGGTCTCAATTAAGTTCTTCCCCCCCTCTCTCTGTCTCTCTTTCTCACGTCAATGTATGTTATATGCATGGTGGGAGAGTTAAATAGCGACCGGGCGTCACACAATGCGAATTACGTAACTGGTGAGCCGTTTAAAGCTTCCAACCCATTACAAAGGCTTGAGCCACAATTCTTCATCGCCATCAGTCGTCACGTAAACAAAGTGGACATAATGCCTTACATATGTGTAGCTGGAACCTCGCTTCTGCGCACAATGACGAATAATGACGTTGTAGGTGCTTCCCAATTTCACAAATATTGTGATTTATGGCGTAGTGGGTACCTTGCTAGTGTACTTCTATTAGTAGCCCCAGAGAGCTTACAACGGCCTCTAGAAATGGCGCTCTTCCAGCTTTCGCTGTGACTGTGCCGCGCTTTCCGCGCAGGCCTGGCATTTTTTCCAAAAACAATAAGGAATATACTTAATAGCGAAGGCTTTCGATAGTTTCTTGGCGATTATATAACCTTCGAAAAACGATAGTGAAGAATCGCATACTTGGTAAAATTAGCGGTTTGATCCGCTTTCTTTCGCCATTTCTGTAAGTCCCTATGTCACTTTGCAACGATGCAGTTGTGTTACAGTATTTGTTGCTGCAAGGAGGCTCAGCTTGCACGCCAATGCACGTTGGCGTTTAAGATCACGAACATGCATTGACTGCGTTCGCGCACAGCGTTAAATTGTCGCACAAAGGAGTTCTTGAGAATAATCATTTTCTGGGAACCCGCAAAATTTAAGTGAATGGGGCTTATATACCCCACATTTAATTTTTATTGCATAATTGCGTAACCTCTCGTTAGACACTATCTATGCAAGCGTCTCATTTGTGGCGATTTCTATTAGTGCGCGGGCGTGAGCTGTATACCAGTCCAAGAAAACGCAGTCGCATTGGAAGGTATCCGTAGAGCAGAAACGCTCAATAATGCACTGTGGAGAGAAGCATAGGCGTGCGCAGGGTTCTCCGAGGACGGGGGCATGATGGGGGGGGGGGGGAGCTACCCCCCCCCCCCCACACACACACAGACACATGGTGTGGACCTGCTCCTCCAATCCTGCTATACACCCTATCCCCAAGCCAACCCGGAATGACTGGGAGGCGACTCTGCTTGGCTGTTTTGACTTTCAGGCCAAAAAGGCTTTGGTCGGATGAGCCCATGCAGCAGCCGACGCCAATAGGGTTCCGAACTAGGGATCCCCACCTAATATTCGCAGGGGCTGTCCCCTTAAGGGACGGTCCCTGCATACCTCCTTTGAATTCTCATTAAGGCACCAATCTCTCCTTATATAGATTTAACGAAGAAGAGACCAAATAAATGTTTTTAACACCACCAGTAACACATTCAGCCCTTGCTCTTTCTGTGGGTGCCTTGGGCTTGTTGCTTTTCCAGAGACAGCGCCGATGGACAAGAGAGACTGTCGCCCCTCTCGTCCTTCGCGCTGTTTCTGCGTTGCGTTGCTCACTTCGCTTTCTTACGTGGTTGCCAGCGCGGCGTGCGTCTTACCGCTGCACGAGAGCTTCTGGAAGGAGCAGGGCAGGGACGCGGTGCTGACGTTAGTGGCGCCCTCCTCGAGAATGTCGGGGAGGGCGTTACGACGCCCCGTGCGACCCGTCTGCAGGAAGGCGTCGAAGCCCGGCGCCGTGCCTCCTGTGGCGCCCGCGGGGTCACCCACTGGCTGCTGCTCGACCTCCATCTCGCTGGTCACACAGGCTGCGCATAGATCGAAGCCAATATATAGAAAATGCAGTGCAAGGCATGTCCCACCCCAATAGGATTACTCCAAACGGCAATAAAAACGCTCTTGACATTTTCAGCAGCACGCGGCCTCGCCTCCAGGTTCGAGGGGTAATGGCTGCGCGTTGTGAGTTGGGTGAGATGTACGCGCCGAATATGTACGCGTATCGCGCATGCACAGTCAGGCCCGCTGCTGAAGCCTTGAAGGTAACGCTATAATAATTGTTGGGGTTTTACATTAAACCACCACCTGGGGTTCTTTAACGTGCACCTAAATCTAAGTGCACGGGCCTCTAGCGTTTCGCCTCCATCGAAATGCAGCCGCCACGGCCGGGATTCGATCCTGCGACCTTTGGGTCAGCACTCAAGCACCATAACCACTAGTCAACCGTGGCGAGTTCCTTGAAAGTAACACAATGTTTCGTTTCTGCCACCGATTATTGCTGAGATGTGGTGCAAGGACCCGAAGACACATTCTTTATGCGTGAAGAAGCGAAATAACGTATAACTGTGCCGCCCTGTTTTTGTTCCGTTATGCCTGACGTCAAAGTTGCGTCACTGCCGACGCAAAGCGCCGGTCGGAACCATGGAACCTTTTTCTGAAGAGCTCGCTCAAACGTCCCTCCTGTTTACCGGAAATGAGCTTTTCTTTCTTAGAGATCATTGCCTGCTCTTACTCAGTTTATTTTCCACCGGCTGGCGCGACTTGATCAGCGGGAAGAAGTGCAGAGGGTTTATTTGGGCTGAGCTATAAGGACTTAACACGGGGACAACGATTGCGCCGAGGTTTTCGATTGGTTCTGCTTCCCATTACTCATCATGCGGTGATTTGCAACGATCGTGGCAGCTTGCAGCAAGGTGTTAAAAAAAAACGCGTCTTAAGCATCGAAGAGTTTCTTGAGCGATGTCGTAACGCGCGAAGGCGGCTCGATGGCGTTATAACACCAGTTAAAATATTAGACGCGATTAAATTTATTTCTGCCATCAGTTACAAGTAACTGATGAATGCAATAGTAGCGTAATATGCGAGACGAAACAAGGCGGTATATACGAGTCAACAACACAGTCGCTGACGCTGGTGCGGTTGCGATGTTGTGGGCATCGCCGGAGCCCGAAACGACAAAGATGGCGCCGAAGGGCCAATACTGGACGTGCACGTAACAGTGTCCACCGACTCTCGCCGCGGGCAAGGAATGTAGCGCCTGTCGGATGGTCTTCGTTACGACCGCGGCAAAACGAAATCGGCCTTCGAGGCTTAAAGAAGAAACAAAGGAGGCGGGAAGAGAAATGTCAAACGCACGTCTCCGCTCAATATTGTGCGCTTACAAGTTTAAGCAGTGACGTGTGCCTATCCACCTCTCTCCGCTATCTCCCTCTAGTCTTCTATCACGCGCTTTATCGATTCCTCGACAGCAGACGTGCCTGGAGTTTTAACGAGAGCGAACCACAAGGCCCTGGGAATACTCTGCCAGCCACCGTTCCTCATCTTATCTCCTTAACGCGCCGCTGTCACGCGTCTTGCGTCACCCTCGCCTGACCACCGAGTCCGAGCGAGAGGGAGGCTTCGCTGCACGACGTTTGCACAAGGCGAAGTTCAACTGACCGAGTTCGACGCCCTTTCCTCTCTTGACAGGAAAGGGCGCCCGAGTTTACTGTCGCAGCGCTGCGCAATCTTCTCGCAGCTCCGCGGACTTGTGACCGCAACTCCGGGTTCTGTGCGTGCACGGCGCTGCGAACGAGCAAGGGTGATTCAACAAAATTGTGGTTCGCCTCGCATAGGGCTCGATGAATTCTTCGCTTTCATTACATCGTTTTTTTTACGTGAATCATTATTAATTCATCGCTGTAGCGATTACTCGCATGACAGAAATGGCGTTAACCTGCTGCCTGACGGCAGAGCGCTTGCGCGATGGGCGGGCAAATTGCTCTCAGCTAGACCAACTTCATGCACCACCTGCTTGACTAGCTTGGCATCTTTTCGGAGAAGCCTGGCAAACATGTTTATATCGATGCTGGGTTCAATGATGTTAAAAAAAGAATGTACTCAACCACTTGTAGGAATTAGCTGCAGTTTCGCCATTCTTCGACAAGAAAAGACTGAACGAATTCTCTGGGTTGGGATTGAATAAGCAAGCCTATACGTCCTTCATTGTTGCCATCTCTGGGCACTTGTTTTGCGCGGGCACTTGCACGCATTCATTTCAAACAAACATTACTACTATACGTAGCATATACTCACAAGTTGATTTTATGTAAGAACACTTTCCTGACCGTGCCGTGGCCGGCTTTCGGGCGCCCGCTACCGGTGTTAACGACAGGCAAGATAAGAATGCAATCGCTGGCAGCGCGACTGCCGCCACTTTTGGATCGCGTTTACGTAAGAGGAGCTGAATACGCTCCCTGCTTCGCGACAAATACGGGCGCAGCGCAAGACGCACTCCGTGTATTGACGATCACCCGAATAAACAAACATTTCTGACCAGTTCGAAAAGGCGAATAAGAAACTCGTTATGTATAGCATTGTGTCCATCTGCCACTTTTGTTCAATATAAAGAAAATGCTACGATGCAGCTGTGTTCACATGCCCCAGCGGTGATGTTTCGAGTTCCAAGCCAGACAAAAAATAATAAGCAATGGACATCGCGGAAAATCCTTCGCTATGCTTCATCACGCAAAAGTAGCGGTGCTTGAGTGATATCAGTATAATAATAATAATAATAATAATAATAATAATAATAATAATAATAATAATAATAATAATAATAATAATAATAATAATAATAATAATAATAATGTGGCGAAGCAATTGGTACTGTTAAACGGTTGCGTTCTCCAGCGGCTCCTAGTGGGTCGTCCTCTTGTAAACGCCGCTCGCTCTCGGAGCCCGTGCTTTGGCCTGGACTGTCGCCATAGCGAATTGTCGCCGAGTCCCGTCCAATAAACCGCTTAACAAATTGGTGGAGAGTGCTGTGCTCCCATTCGATGCCTCTGGAGCTTCGATCCCGTACCCTACCAGCTACCATGCCTCAAGACGCCGCCCAGCAGACGCCTCCGCCTACACCGACCTCATGCCCCGGTGTCCCTCGTATCCGCGACCTCCCAGTCTTCACTGGCGCAGATGGGACCGACGTGGAGGACTGGCTCACGATCTATGAACGCGTGAGTGTCCCCAATAAATGGGACGAGGCGGGAAAATTGACCAACTTGGTTTTCTACCTCGCGGGTGTGGCCGGCCTGTGGTACAACAACCACGCATCCGATTTTACGACGTGGTCCGAATTCAAGACCGCCATCATCAACGTGTTTGGCCGCCCTGCCGTTCGTAAGCTGCAGGCCGAACAGCGTTTGCGAGAACGAGCTCAGCAGGCCGGCGAAACCTTTACCAGCTACATTGAAGACATCCTCGATTTGTGTAAGAAAGCCGACGCCACCATGTTGGAATCTGACAAGGTGAGGCACATTATGAAAGGCATCGACGACGATGCCTTCACGATGCTCCTCGCCAAAAACCCCAGCACAGTGGCCGAGGTCATCACGCTCTGCCAGAGCTACGAGGAGCTGCGCCGGCAGCGGTCGATGACCCGTCGCTCTCCATCCCGCGACGCCGAGCTCGCTGGCTTGTCGACCATATCCGACCACTCCGCCTTGCTCGCAGAGGTGAAGTCATTCGTGCGCGAGGAAATTGCGCGCCAGTTCTCGCTGCTGGACTTTGCTCAACCTCAGTACGTTCAACAGCCGTCAACCACTCTTCTCCCTCCCCTCCGTCGAGCGATTGAGCAGGAAATCGCGGAGGTCATGCCTGAGTACCACCAGCACCATCCAGCTCCTGCACCACTCAGTTACGCGCAAGTTGTCGCCAGGACGTCCCCAGTAATACCCGCGGCAGCCCCACACAGTTACGCCGAAGCCGCCCCTAGACATCAGTCCTTCGAAGCGGCTGTGCCGGCTACCTACGCCGACGTCATGCAGAGGCCACGACTGCAGCCAACGATGCAGTCATATCAGTCGCCACCCCGTCAATCACGTTCTGCGCCATGAGCGGGCCCTGCTCCAGCAAACCGATGGCGCACACCTGACAACCGCCCCATATGCTTCGCATGCGGTTACGCCGGCCACGTGGCGCGTTACTGCAATCGCGTCCAACCGCCTCAAGTCGTGTCGCCCGCCACCAGCCAGTCAAACCGCACATTTTACGCCCCACCTACGCCTCTGTCGCCGACGTCACGCCAAGCTCCATCTACTCGGCGCTCTCCGTCTCCACGACGTCGCTCACTGTCGCCGATGCGCCCACGTCCGGTCGCTCGCGACCAGGAAAACTAGTCGTCGCAGTCCAGGAGGCAAGGGCTGCGACGCTATCGAACTGCGAAAGCCCTCAGCGAAGCCCATCGAACGTGATAGACGTGTTTGTCGACGGTGTTCCCGCATCTGCCCTTGTCGACACTGGAGCCGCCGTATCCGTTATGGACCAAAAATTGAGCCGATTACTGCGAAAAGTGAGGACGCCACTTTCTGGGATGTCTCTCCGTACAGCGAGCTCCCAGAGTATTCATCCTACAGCAATATGCACAGCTCGCGTCGTCATTCAGGACGTTTTGTACGACGTCGAGTTCATTATAATTGCTGCATGCTCTCACGACGTCATCCTGGGATGGGATTTTCTCTCTCGCCACGACGCCACGACTCTGGGGTATCCAAAACTTACCACCGCATACGAAAACGATACTTCTGGCGTGGGATGTACCGCTACGTGCAGAAGTTCGTTCGCTCCTGCCTCGATTGCCAACGCCGAAAACCTGCAACGCACGTGTCGCCAGCAGGTCTACAACCATTACCTTGCCCTAACCGTCCGTTTGGGCGCGTGGGCATCGATTTGTATGGACCCCTTCCTCCGACTTCGGCTGGTAACCGCTGGGCCATCGTCGCTGTTGACCATCTAACGCGATACGCCGAAACCGCCGCCCTCCCAGCGGCTACAGCGCGCGATGTTGCCTCCTTCCTACTACACAGATTCATACTGCGTCACGGTCCACCCCAAGAGCTTCTCAGCGATCGAGGCCGTGTCTTCTTATCGGAAGTCGTGGAAGCCATTCTGAAAGAGTGCCATGCTGTTCACCGCAAAACTACTGCTTACCACCCGCAGACGAATGGCCTAACTGAACGCTTTAACCGCACGCTCGGTGACATGCTGTCAATGTACGTCGCCGCTGATCACACCAATTGGGATGCCATTCTGCCATTCGTCACCTACGCCTATAATACCGCCCCTCAGAGCACTACTGGTTTTTCACCCTTCTTCTTACTGTACGGAAGGCACCCGTCGCACACCATCGACACGATACTTCCATACAAGCCGGATCCATCTGAGTGTGCGCCTATTTCTGACACAGCCAGGCTTGCTGAAGAGTGTCGCGAGCTTGCCAAGACATTTACGACGCAGGAACAAGAGCTGCAGAAGAGCATTCGCGACGGCACCACCACTTCTGAGCCCACGTTCCTCCCTGGAGCGCTCGTATGGCTCTCGGTCCCTACCACTGCAAGTGGCCTCTCTTCAAAACTGCTGCCGAAATCAAGGGCTCGTTTCTTTCTTAGGCACAATCTGATGAAATCAACAGACAATGAAGCTAAGGAAAGTGTAGGGGACACTATTTGTAGTCTCCAAGTGTAGTGTAGTAATTGAGACATTTCCGTCCATGTGTTTCCGCCTGGACGTAAAGTTATTGAGTGAACACGTCAGGTGCCTGACTGTCATAGAATTTTAACAAGCTATCGGTAACTTGTGCTCCGTCGTGCAAAACTCTACAGGTGGGTATGCGCCACAGGAATTGGGAAAGCACCAAGTACAGCAGGTGCGAGCGTTAAACGAAAACTCTGTTCGGCGAAGTGGGTGAAAGGGGGAGATAAAGAGATAGAGATAGATAGAAAGAGATAGAAAGAAAGAAAACATGGAGAGAAAAAGAAAATAGAGAGAGAGAGAGAGAGAGAAAGAAAACGATAGAAACAAAGAGAATGAGAAAAACAAATAACGAACAGATAGGAAGACAGGGAAAGACACACATGTAGAAAGAGATAGAAAGAAACAGAGAGGAAAAAGAGATAGAAAAAGCAGAGAGCAAGACAGAAAAAGAAAGGCAGAGAGAAATAAAGAGAGATAAAGAAAGGGAAATAAAGATAGAAAGAGCACGAAAGAGAAATAGATAGAGAGAGAAAGAAAGAAATAGGAAGAAAGAAAAATAAAAAGAAACAAAGAAGGCCACCCAGCTGAGCTGGGTGGCCTTCAGTCTTGCCGCCACTAGTTCGAAGCTACCATAATTTCTATTAATAAAATGTATTGTCTAAAAAAAAATGTGGGGCAGCTACGCACTGGTGGTGCAAATACGGAGGAAACAGCGCAGCTGATGGCCTTATTCCTTGGAATGCCTCCAACTCGCCTCCCTCCTCCAACTCGCCTCTGCAAAGCTGTGCTATACCCTCCCTCACCCTCACTTCCTATTCCCACCCCTTGCTATACCATACATGGCTATTCTATGCTTCCGCTTCGCTTTACACAGATGGGCCGAGTTTTCTGCCGTCGTCGGATACGGCCCTACCTCAAGGTCCAACAGCTCCGCTACTCAAAGCGTGCAACTCATCCGGCTGTCATGTGCGGCAGGAGCGAGCGCCGTTTCCGACGTGCCGCTCGCAGAACGTGCACTGGGCGCCTGGCGAGGCGCTGAAAAGCTTCACGAGGGCGTTCATTGAAACAGCCCGCCACACGCCCCCTAAGTTCAGACATTTGCGCAGAAACCACGCGAAGCGTATTTCGACGACAAAGGGCTTCCCTAAACGCCGGCTCGCACTCAGTGCCACAATGGCCCATTGTTTCGCGTTGGCGAGTAGCAGTGCTATTCGCAAGAGTTGTTACTAACCCGCGGCAATGCGACAACTTCGCACGTCGTACACCCCGAAGCGCGTACTGTGGCGCAGAGATCATGACGATGCAGTGACTCAAAACGGAACAAACACAAACCGCGCCGCGAAACGACGCGGATCATTTATGTGGTGCGTATACTTTACGTTTCCTAAAAAATGGCGGCATATTTTCAGCATTCCTGTGAATAATTGGGGATGACATTCGCTTCAACTCCGCTTTCTTTGGGCGCACTGTGTTTGTGTGTAATGCAATGCACGATGCCCTCGAAGAGCTGTCAGGGTAGGTTAAAATATTAAATTGAATACCTGGGGCTTACGCAACAAGACCACGATATGATTATGAGGCACGCATCAGCGTAGGCGCCTCAATACCAACGGCACGGAGCCTTCCTGCCGAGGCAGAGACACTCTTCATTGGAATAACAGGTTTTTCCCGGCGTGTATATAACCGGTGGCATGCTACGCTTTGTAGGGTTGGGGGAATGGGATTAAACAATTCCAGAAGAGAGCGAAGAAAATAATAATAAAAACGGAAATGATATAAACAATTGTGAAATGCGCAAGTGAACTTGATACTAATATTTACAACTATGGGATGTCGGGTAAGTTCAGGCTTTTCTGTAGGAAATAGCCAATCATTAAAGCTTTACAATTAGGCCACCTTCTATAACAAGTAATTAAATAGTGACTCCAAGACCCGTCGCTGTCTTGAAGGGCCAGGCATTGGACCTAATATATTGCGTAACGGCAACGGAGATAAGATTCTATCATGAGCGCCATCTCCCATGGAGTACGGCATTTCGCAATGCTTCTGTGGCGCTCTTCAGGAATAAACATATTACGGATAAAGTGAAGACCACACAGAGAAAACGAACACAACGGAGGCTACGCTGCGTTCTTCTCTCCTGTGTTGTGTCGACCTTGCACGCATGATGTGTATTCCGGAAGATCAACCAGCTCAACGCCATTATGTTTCGGAATACATCCCTCCTGTGGTCTTTTAAAATGATAAACAAAATCAATCAACTGTTTGACGGCGTGCGCTAGATCTCCAAGGTACAGCAGCTTTTCGCAATCTCAGAATAATATTCAATCATATCGTGGTTTTGGGACGTTAAACCCCAACAATTATTATAATAATATTCAATCAAGTTGAGCGAAATGATAGCCCGTTACCCTCAACCTTCCAAATTCCTAACGCGGAAATCGGGGCGTTATCTCCGTGAACACATAAAAAAACAAAGCGAGAACAACATACGCACGCGGTAAAAGATACATTCACAGGTTGCTACAACACTCACCTTCAGCTAACTGAAGCAGCTTGGTGTCTGGCATTGCATTGATTATCTCAGCACAGGAAATCCCTCACCCTCTCAACCGCCATTTCTTGGTTTTGAAAGGGTGGAAACATTCGCTGAGCATTCGAACAGGCGTTAGATTTAAGCCTTCATCTCCCGTGGCATCGCGCTAATGGGAAAAGAAAGTGTGTGTGTGTGCGCGCGTGCGTGCGTGCGTGTGTGTGTGTGTGTGTGTGTGCGTGTGCGTGTTTGTGTTCTAGCAGAATTCTGGTTTGAGCTAGTTGGTACTGGTTCATGACTGAGGATACTTTTGGCGCAAATCGAACGAGGACACATAACACAAAGGAACAGGACGGGCGCCCGTCCTGTTCCTTTGTGTTATGTGTCCTCGTTCGATTTGCGCCAAAAGTATCCTCAGTCGCGCGTGTGCGTGTGTGCGTGCGTGAGTGACAGAGAGTCAGATACGCATTAAGTTTCAGAAAAAGAAATCGTTCCCCTTTACTCCCTTAAATAAAGCAGTGCGGCAGTGCTTTTATTTTGTCCCACTCATTTTTGCTTGACGCGATCATGCTTTGATGGTGGTCTAGTGGTTATGGGGCTCGACTGCTGACGCCAAGGTCGCAGGGTCGGATCCCGGCCGCGGCGGCCGCAATTCGATGGAGGCGAAATGCTAGAGGACCGTGTACTTAGATTTAGTTGCACGTTAAAGAACACCAGATGGTCAACATTTCCGGAGCCCTCAACTACGACGTCCCTCATAATCGTATCGTGGTTTTTGGACGATAAATCCCAACAATTATTACTATCATGTTTGAATAATATACGGCTTAAGCGAATGACAATTCACGGCCTCCTGAATAACTGCGAGGGACCGTGAGGAGAGTCATTAGGCTCACAATGCGAAAGCGACTAGCCGAGTTCATCCTCCAGCTAAATTACAGGAACTGTCACGTGCATTACCGTTCCAGATGGACTGAATGGCGAGGAACAGCGGTGAGAAATGAACGCCCCCCACCGTCTTCTGACGCCTCACAGAACTGTTGCGCCAGCTCGACGTCAGTTTCACTGGAACCCCCGCGGCTTACACCATTGTTCATCCAGTTCCTTATTGTTTATTTATTTTGCAACTCCTTACTTTTTGAGGAAGCGTTAACTTCATCGTGGATCACCTCCATCATCATCACTCTCCTCCCGTCAGGTCCATGTGACGACGGTCGCCTTCAACGATATGCGCTTGCGCACGATCTCACAATGGCGGAATGAGATTTCGTAGGCGTTACAAAACACCTCTGTTCACTGAATCAAGAGCTACCTTTCGCGTGGCTTACAACAATGTGGCGTAACTCGCACACCATTGCAGAAACCATGGTAACGAACAGACGTCTGAAGCAGCAAGCCAGGCAACCGACAAGGCTAACATCTCAAGCGTATGATTAAAACTTGTACCTACACCTTTCTTCACATGTCGTTTAAGGCATGAAATAAGTCTCACAAACGCCTACCCCTTTCTCATCGGCATAGCCAGGAGGCAATGCTTCGAAGTTCCTTGAACAACCGCTGTGTAAACATAATTCTTTATACCATAATCACAGCCGACGTCTGCACGGTCTCCTTTTAAAAGCACTGGTGCTAAAATAAGGAATAATTGAGATTGTATCAGCAAATAATAGCTGCCAGTCCGCATTCATAGTATGTACGCGGTTACATTCTTTTGATTCGTTTGTCCTTTCCTAACGATATTTTCAGAAAGCCAAAGGAAAGCACTGCGACCAGCGTCGGAGTCTATATAGCCGACGACTAGACGCGAAAGATTGGGATGTTACGCAAACTGCGCGCGTGAGGCCTTCAACGGTGTCGTTGGGACCTACTAGGCACGCTTTAAGCACAGGGAAAGTGTGTGAAACACAGCCAGACAGAGGCGTACCTCTGCAATGCAAAAAACTGGAACCTCCTTCCGTGCTGTCGTTACTGGTGGGGCTGTGCTCTTTTACACGAGCGTAGATTTTTCGTCAAGATCTCGGAACGGTACGTATACAGTATACGCATCTATTACCGGACTTTGGGATGAAAGTGGGCATTAGCTAAAGTTCGAACAATGCTGATGAAGGCGGGAATTCTATAGGCGTTTATTCGTTTGTATAATGGGAAAAACACGTTCTGGTCGCGAGTCTTCAATGTTAATTACCCGATAAGCTTGATGTCCAGAATCGTAACGAACACTATAACAGCTTATGCCAATGTGGTTGGTCCTTCTCCCTTAGCCTGTGAGCGCAGGGTGAGTCACGCACAGCACGTGGCGACGACTGCGACACTCGACCCTCGACGTTATACGGTATTCAGATCTTAATTTGATTTCAACATTTTTTTTTGTCTTTTTCGGACACCTAGGCTTCTGAGTTCTTATTTTAAGAAAAGCGCTTCTTTATAACGCCTGTTTTGTCTTCTCGGTGCTTTCCTATACGAATGTAACCGAAGCTACGCTGTATATAATAACAGCGGTACGAACACTTTCCTCGTCTTCAACACACATCGATTCTGATATATCAACTACGACTAGGCCTCGGCACACTCTTGCGATAGAAATAAAGACCTGCCCAATGATAGGGGAAAAAACAACAAAAACATAGAGGGGAGAATCGCACAAAACAATTATGAAATTAGACAAAAAAAAAGGGGGAAATCTTTCGTGTTATACTGACAACGAGGTCTTTCTCGAGGCGTGCGCCGAGCTTAGAAATTTGCAGGACACCTCTACCGTGCATGTTCGAGGCGCCCAGCGGCACCGAAGTTTGCAGGCGACAGTGGCATCAATGTAAGTTGACTTCCGATGGCTGGCCGAACGACATAGTGTTCCTGCTGGATTTTCTTCTTCCTCCACGGCGGTATCGACGGACGGCGACACGACAGGATTAGCCTCCTCGCCCATTCATTTGAATCGCATATAAATTTCTCGCCGACAGCAGTACGATTGTCCTCATCGTTGTGCAACGACGTTCTGTTCCTGCTGCTTCCACATAGACGGTGTGCAGACCTGGTCCGTGTTTCAAACAAGGATACAAGCCGGAGCCAAAATTTGCAAGAGTTCACGAGTGCTCCAAGGATCGGCCTCGCCTTTGCAACGCGCGCGTGTGTGAGTGGGTGCGCCCAGTATGCAAGTGCCGTCCGCTTCGCCCTTGCCGTACATCCGCAACCTGTACAAGTACGTGTGGTCCCTCCGTGATCCGAGGATCAAGGAGTGGAGCATCCACCGTGATGCGCGTTTCATATTCCCAGTCCTCATCTGTTACGTGTACGTAGCTAAGATCGGTGGTCCCCGTTGGATGAAGAATCGAGAGCCTTTCAAGCTGCGAGGAGCTATCCTGGCCTACAACTTCGCGACCGTCGCTGCCAACGCCTACTTCTGCGTCCAGTACCTGCGCCATTCGTATCTGCATGGCGGTTACAGCCTCTTGTGCCAGGGAATCGACTACGAGTCGAGTTTTGACGAGCACACGGCGGCGATCGTAAACTTGCACTCGTGGTACTCCTGGGTCCGGATCGCCGACTTCCTGGACACGTTCTTCTTTCTCGCCCGAAAGAAAAACTCCCAGGTGACCTGCCTTCACGTCATCCATCACTTCCTGGTGGTGCTGAACATGTGGATATACACGAACTTTGGCAGCGACGGCCAAACGCTGCTGGGACTTATCGTCAACTCGCTCGTTCACGTCATCATGTACTCGTACTACTTCCTCGCCGCCCTGGGGCCTTCGATGCAGAAGTACCTGTGGTGGAAGCGCTACCTCACCGAGCTGCAGATTGTACAGTTCGTTGGCCTCATGCTGCACATGGCCATCACGCTGTTCTACGACTGCGGCTATCCGAGGGCGCTCGCGATCTTGTCGATATCACAAGGATTCCTCGGGCTTGGACTTTTTATCAACTTTTACGTGAAGACGTACCTCGAAGAAGCGAAAAAGAAAGACAAGGCGGTGTGAAGTGCTTACAGGAAACTAAAGTGTTGCCCTTTCAGAAAAGCGTGGTCGTTTCGGCATCCGAGCGCGGACATACCTCGCATTACGACATAAAGAAAACCAGTCTTTGAACTGAGCGCGGTTGTTTGCGTGTGTCTGTTGTGTTGTATACATCTCGGCGCTACAGACGACAGAGGCAGGTCAGTTTATCGGTGCTGATGGTGCGAAGCGTGTGTCGAAAACGTTACTTGTAACGTCATAATCTGCAGCAATTTATACATTCTTGAATGATTTTAGCATATTAATTCAGGTCGCCCACAGCGACGAATCAGGAAAAAAAATGGAAAGATAAAATGGAACAATAGAAAATACTGCTCCCGATTGCTCCTGAGCCTGAAGGAGACAAAAGAAGACAAGATTGCCCTTAAATGGAGATGCATTACGCCCTACGTGGTGTAATCCTGTACATTGAATTGGTTATTTTTCATCTATGTTTAGGCGGCATGTAATTATGAGGTTTTACGTACCAAAACCAAATACGATTGAGGTTTTCAAAATATCAATGGCGTGACAGCGGCGCTCCTAGCGATACGCGCCAATGAGAATTTCGGCAAATACGATGAGAACCTGAATCGTATTCGAGAGAGAGAGAGAGAGAAACAACATTTATTGAAAAAAAAAGTGGCTAATTGCGGGAAACCTTAAATAATCGTATTTGAGGTTTCCTCAAGTACGATTATGCGGAAACCACTTGGCGTTTTAACGCGCACCTAAATATAAGTACACAGCTTCAAGTAGGTTGAGCTAATACGTTGATATAATTTGAATTAGTGCAGCCAATTATCTGGTCCTCGTTACAAGTTTCGGTTGAGATCTTATATCTCTCTCTCTCTCTCTCTCTCTCTCTCACACACACACACACACACACACACACACACACACACACACACACACACACACACACACCACACACACACACACACACACACACACACACACACACACACACACACACACACACACACACACACACACACACACACACACACACACACTCACTCACTCACTCACTCACTCACTCACTCACTCACTCACTCACTCACTCACTCACTCACTCACTCACTCACTCACTCACTCACTCACTCACTCACTCACTCACTCACTCACTCACTCACTCACTCACTCACTCACTCACTCACTCACTCACTCCTCAGGGTTCCGAATAGGACGCCTCGGTTCCTCTGCTTGCACTTCAGAATAGAGCGTAAGTGTCACTCGCGCTCAAGACAGCCACGGGCAAGCAGCGTGACGATCGCAAACGCACGTAATTATGGAGATGACGCAGGAGAACGGTATTAAGCGTCAGGAAGCCAGGAAGTTATTGGTCGGAAGTTGTCAAATTGGTTAAACAAGGTACGGGTGCATGTAATGAGGCACACAGTAACAAAGGCAACAAATTTGCTGTCCTTCTCATACCGCTTCTCGCACGGACTAAAATGCGCAGCGAGTAGATATCGGAATGCTTCGTAATGCTTAGCTCCATCGTTAGCGAAATAATAGACCAAAGTGTGTAAAGTCCGATTCACAAACAAAGCTTGATACCAAACACATATCTCGTGAACTAGGTTCGGTGTACCTGCTTCCCCTGTCCCGTGGACAGTGTGGGCGCTGCATAAAGACGCGGTTTCAAGAGCACAGGCGCTCAATCTTTTCGTTTGCTTTCACCTTTCATTTGGCAAGTAATTGTCAATAATGTGGCCGTAATTACATTCTAACAGCGAAACTGTTTAAGCTATCTGTAACTTGAGCTCCGTCATGCAAGACTCCACCGGTGGGTATGCGCCACAGGAATTGGGCAAACCCCACTACCGAGTACACAGCAGGTGCGAGCGTTAAACGAAAATTCTGCTCGACGAATCGCAGCACGCGAAACACGTGAAAGAGAGAGACAGAGTTAGAAAGAGAAAATAAAGAGAGAGAAAGAAACAAAGAAAAAAAGAGAAAGCGATAGTAAGAAAGAGAAAGAGAAAAATATAAAGAAAGGGGAATAAAGACAAAAAGATAGACAGAAATGCATAGAAAGAGAGAGAAAGAGATGAAAAGAAGCAGACACGAAATGATGATTTAAAAAAAAGAGAGAGCGATACAGAAAGAGAAAGAGAGAGAAATAAGAAGAAACAAATAAGAGAGAAAGAAGCAGAGAGAGAGAAAGAAAGGGAAGAAAGATAAATAAATATAGAAAGAGCGAGAAAGAGAAAGAAATAGACAAAGCGAGAAATAAATAAATAAAGAGAAACAGATACGAAAAAGAGATACAAGAAACAGAGAGAAAGAGAAAGACAGAGAAGAAAGAAAGACAAGAACCGCGCGAGCAGACAGCGGAAGGGCAAGGTTCTCCCTGCGCAAATATAAGCGAGCGAGCTCGCCGACGACTTTTAAATGCGCCCGTCGCGCTCCTAGCGCCATCTCGCTGGTAATGAAGAAACGCTTATAAGCGCCTGCCGTCTCTGAGTCCGTCCAGCGGTAAAGGGTGTGTATATAACGCTCGCCGTTAGCTACGTGGACGATATGCGTTTCGTGGCGCAGTGGTTAGCGCCACTCGCTGCGGAGCAAGAGGTCGCTGGTTCGATTCCGCGCTTCGGAAGCATTTTTTCTGAATTATTTTTCTTTGGGGCTTTTATATATATATATATATATATATATATATATATATATATATATATATATATATAGTAGTGGGAAAAGAATCACGCGGACCCCGATAGAATAAGGAATGAAGAAAGAAACTACGACTTTCGTTGGTTTGGCACTGTATATTTTCACTAACGTTTCGTCTGGTGGACCAGACTTTGTCAAAGTAACAAGTACATCGCGGTGGGTTTCCTTATAAACACGCTTAAAGTAGATAGATAGTTTCAAAGAACTTATCGATAGCAAGAATGACAACATAAGATAGCGGTCACGCGCAGTCCCCCCCCCCCCCGCCTTTTCCTCCATGTGACGTGCAATCCAACAATTCTGTCATATCACTAGTGTGTAATGTCATATCAACTGCGTGTGCAATCTATGCTACCCTGTGTAACCTGACTTCGCTGCCACGAGTCCCAAATGTGCGCGCATGAATCCATGTCGACTGCGCGTGACCGCTATCTTATGTTGTCATTCTTGCTATCGATAAGTTCTTTGAAACTATCTATCTACTTTAAGCGTGTTTATAAGGAAACCCACCGCGATGTACTTGTTACTTTGACAACGAAACGTTAGTGAAAATATACAGTGCCAAACCAACGAAAGTCGTAGTTTCTTTCTTCATTCCTTATATATATATATATATATATATATATATATATATAATTATACATATACGGTGCATGACGGCGACGGCGACGGCAAAATTCAGCCGAGACTGTCCATATAATTGCTATCGCAATAAAATAAAGAGAAACAAGGAAGGATCTGCTCTTCCTTCAGGCTTGGCAACACTAGTACGAAGCTGCCATAATTATTTTTAATGATGGTACTACAATTTCACATCACCGTACCTAATTCACAAGAGAATTGAAGCACTTCACATCAGTACCTTAAAAGACAAATGCCTCAGTGAAAATTGCAGCCAAAGGAAATGACTAGCTAAATCACATGTGTATAACTTAGTGTAAAATAATGTATTTATTTCACCGGCCTACTAAATGTTGTTTTACCTTTATATTCTCTAACATGCCCTGTTCTATCCCTTTTCTTTGTTATGACCTCAGTCCTGTACACACGCATGCGCGGTATTTTTTTTCGGTACTGACTAAGTTTGACATATATCACCCTCCATTCTCAATGAAGATTTTGTTGTGTCAATGGCGCATGCCCTGTCCATCACTCGTTTTCGGAGATCAGTGGGAGACGCCTTCGTCCTGCACTGGTCCTAAGTGAGAGCGATGAGTGATGATGATGACAACCGAACCCAAGAAAACATGTCAAGGTTAGTGGTTCATTTAAGGACGCCGTATTAAACAATAATTACCGGCATCTGCAACCAGAACGGCAATCCATACGTCAACACTCGCAAAGGAATGCAGAAGTTAGCACACTGAGCTACTTAGAAAACCACAACCTGCGAGAAGAAAGGGAGCTCGAAAAACTCTGCGTCCTTCATGACGCACAAAGTGCTTGCCACAGCTAGAGGGAACGTATTGCCACGCCGAAAACTACGAGATGATTGACCTTACAAGGAAACAGCTGAATCGAGAAATTTTCGTCGAAAAAGCTTTTTTTTTTTACTACACTGATGCGTAGAATAGGTTCTGACGAATATTGAACTCTGTGCTTCTGCACTGGATTACTTTCCTTCACAAGTGTCGACCACTGCAATGCACGATGCCCGCTGAACGGGCATGCGATATCTCTTTCAAGGAACACGCGCAGAGCAGACGTCAAAGCGTCGGCATAAAGACTTACGAATAAGCCATTTCCCACGCTGCAGCGACGCGAGAGAAGCGGGAAATATTCTTTTCTCACGGCTCATCCCATTTGAAGGGGCAGCGTTCTTTCCCGGCCGCACGTGCCTTGCCGTGTCGGGCTCGCCAGAGTTCTCGGCGTGTTCATGATTAGAAATTAGAAGGCAAAGAACGGATATCGTTACAAGCGGTGAATCGAAATTCAGTGTAATTGGCAAGCACTAACAGGAAAAACCAAAATCAAATTGTTGTTTTACCATCTTTAAATTTTACCTCCTCACACATTTGATATATACCGCTATATATACATCTTTTAAACACTGATCAGCTCACACCCTCCTAGGTACTCCACTAAAACAGCATTCGCTCGAAGTAACTCGTACGGCATACACAGGCGCCGCACAGTCAAGGCACATGGCGTCGCTGCAAAAGCTCAGACACGCGTCCCAGATCGCCGAGTGGTACGACTACTACTTCGCGTCGCGAAAGGATCCCCGAACCGAAGGATGGGGAGGCATAGAGGACGCCCGGATCGTGTTTCCTCTCTTGATCGGCTACGTCTACTTCGTCAAGATCGCCGGGCCCCGCTGGATGAAAGACCGCAAACCGTTCGACCTCAGGTGGGCCGTACTGACGTACAACGCGCTGACCGTGATCGCCAACGCCTACTTCGCCGTGAAGCTCTTTGGACTGACCTACGCCAGCGGTCACTACAACCTATTCTGCCAAGGTGTCAACTACCAGTCGCCAACCGAAACGGACATGGCCATTCTGAAGCTCGGCTGGTGGTACAGCTTCGTGAGGATCGGTGACTTCATGGACACGGTGTTCTTCGTGCTTCGCAAGAAGAACTCGCAGATCACCTTCCTACACGTGGTACACCACTTCCTGGTCGTGTTCAGCGCGTGGTTTTACATGAACTTCGGCGGTGACGGGCACACGGCGCTGGGCGGGTGCGTGAACGCCTTAATCCACGTGATCATGTACTCGTACTACTTCCTCGCCGCCCTGGGGCCTTCGATGCAGAAGTACCTGTGGTGGAAGCGCTACCTGACCAAGCTGCAGATCGCCCAGTTCGTGGGCCTCATGTTGCACATGACGACCACGCTTTTCTACGACTGCGGATACCCGAGGCGACTCGCGTTACTGGCGCTTTCGCAAGGCTTCTTGGGTCTGGGGCTGTTTATCAACTTCTACGTGCAAAGCTACGTCAAGCCTAGAAAGTCGAGAGCGGAAAAAGAGAAGTCTGTGAAAAGCAGTTGAACTCAACAGCACCATTGGAAGCTCCGGGGAGCGTGCGCAATACGGTGACTAATGAACATTCACAGACACATCGGACATCACGAACTTTTATGGTTACACATCGGACATTAATGCGATTTTCGAAAGCGGAGATTTGCCGTAGCAAATAATGCGATCCAGAGTAATGCCGTGGACACGGACACGGTGTCAAAGGTATACGCTTAATCATTTACACATCTTCCGACTCGTAAGAGAGCTGCCGGTTTCATGCTGGTACTTGGAAACAGACAGAGTGTGTTTACAGGTTATCTTCGTTTCCACTGTATAAGTTCTTGTTCTTGTAAATATTTCATAATTCGCACGTTTCAAAATAAACGAGCACGTTGAGAGCTGTTTTTGTTTTATTACTGGATACAATTGCACTTAAAGCGTTAAATTATGAATGAAATGCTGCATTCTTCGTCTTGAGGAGCCGCAGTATAAAGTACTACGCAAAATCTGGCATCCAGTTAGGCCTAAGGGAGTTTCGAGACGTCCATAATTATGGATATATTACCGACGAGGTGTCATACAAGGGATTTAACTTCGCTGTACACAACGTCCTTTGCCAGCACCAGAACTCCAAATCAAAATGAACGGGCGCTCTGCGAACTGACGTGCTACAGCGCAGCTGAGGCTACGCGAATGACCCTCCTTGACTCTATCGGCTGCATATTTGCAAGAAAAATGAGTTGTGATAAACGGAGAGTCTAACGGGAAGACAAGAATCTAGGTTGCTCATGGTGGGCAACCGAGTAAGGCTTGTAAACCACAGACTCAGGGAAAGCAGCCATAGAGAGGTTTGCTTTACTAAAGTATTGTGCTCTTCATCAGGCATATTTGTTGCACTGAGCACGTCGACGTACCCTTTGTGGTTTTTATTGAGTAAATCAGTTAACAACTGAAGCAAAGCTTGATATTGGGATAGTTGGTAATCCATCTTCAACAACCGGCGCAGAACGGACAAGGGACGATTAGAAAGGGAACATGTGGTATGATGACATATATACATGTGCGTTTTTTCAATAAGCCCTAAGTTAGAAGCAGCGCTCGTCTATGTTCCCTTTCTTGCCCCTTGTCCGTTCTGCGCTGGTTGTTGAAGACAGTTAACAACAATGCGTCAACTAGCACGGCTATACGAATGATAATTCAGGTGGGGCTACATGTACACCGATTAGAGTGACATAGATGGTGCTGCGTTCGTTACACTAAACAATAAAACTTCGGTCGATTTGAACTCACTTAAAATGTAACCGAATACTATAGGCAGAAAACGCTGTACACAAAGTGTCACAGTCGTTTAATTGCATAGCGGAGGAACTTAATTCACCAGCGCTGTACCGTTTGCTTGTTTCTGGCACCAAACAACATGGCATACGAACGAAACAGGATAAATAATGTGAGTTCCAAGCGATAAAACACTATCACTGTCTCGAACGCACTGTATGGTGACACTAGAACACGGCGCCTTGACATGCTGCCGAAAAAAAAAAGTACGTTGTACGTGTTAAAAGAAATCGTGATGCGAAAGGAAGACCCATCGCCGGCTTCGCATGCAGCCCGGAATTGAAAACTGCTATAATAACTTGGCGCTCGTCGGTTCCCAGAACAAGCGCACGCAAGACGCTTTGTCACGTAACACTCTTCCTCTAAAGTGTCGCAACTTCCTCCAGCCGCTATCATGACTTCGCTCGAGTGATCCCCGCTGTGGCGTACGTTGTGCGGACGGGCAAGCAATCCTGACTACCCGACTTTCCACTCTCCACCGCATAAAAATAAGGATTGTTCAAGCGGCCAGGATGTGTTATTCCAGCCGAGTCTGTGCCACATGTGATAAGGAAACAACAATAACAACGCCACCACCACCACCGACAACAGCGGTATCATCCTATTTACATGCCACTGAATTCGTAACGCATAGCTCTGATGTGCGTGAACCTTGATGTTCAATTCTATCTCTCAGTGTGTAGTGCTTACTATTTAGTAATTGAGGTTTTGTTGAAATCTTTCTATTACAATGCTGCACCCCTTTGTATCTGTTTAATGCGTCTTTTTCTGTTAATGTATTCCGTACTTCTGTTGACTTGTACCCAGTCTTGCGTAAGGTCTGAAGTCCAGTACCTAAATAAAATAAATAACAACAAGTACAACACCGACTACGACGACAACATACCATGGCATATAATATTCTAAAAAAAAAAAATCAACCATCGCATCTCTTGCAGTTCATGAGATCTTTTCAGTGGCTATAGAGACCCGTTGGAATAATATAGGACAATGAGATTCAGAAGCGTTGACTGTTGGGTCACTTTTCTCACCATGTAGAGTGGTCGTTAACTGAGCGGAAAACCAGGAAATGAAGCGCTAGACGAATTAACCAATGCTGCACATGCGAAAAATATCCTGACACCCGTGATGTGTGTTTCTTCGAAATCCAAGAACGTTTTTCCGCCCAGCGTCACGAACTATGCAAGAACGCGTGGTTTTACGAACGTACAACCTTTTGTTCTATACCAAGTGGTTCCGTTGTTTCTACGGTTTTCGCTGAGTCAGAAGATTGAAAGCACATTTGACGCACTGAGCAGTGTGCAAAGATCGTTCTTGGGTTCACAAGAAGGGAACATCACGGGTGACACGATATTTTTGTGCGTGCGCTGCAGGGGCTAACTTGTCTCTGACTCACTTCGCAAGACGTCCGTAGCCACTGCAAACTGAACTTACGATCCGCAAGGGAAGTCATGGTCGATGTTTTACAAAATTTCATATATAATGGTATCTTCTATAAATGCATGAAGATGAAATTTGTTTGTTCCGAGCGCTCCGTTAGGGAGAGGATATCCCACCCAGTGGCGACTGTGCTCACTTTCAGCAATATATTTTACAGCCTGTAAAATATATTGCTGACCTCCGTGCAGTGTTTCAAGGCTTGTAACACTGCAATGAGCCCAGCTACCGCGTAGACGATGTCTTATAGGATATCCGGTAAACTTTTGCCTACTTGATATGCCGCTACATGAAAAGCTGCAGTCTAGCTCTCCTCTGCTGCACACTCGTCCGTGAATAAAGATGTCTAACTCCACTGGAGTCGGCGCATTTGCTGAAAAGCGATAAGCATATCGTTTCAGGGAATTGTACATTCTGTTTTTTTTTTTCAATTCTTGATATCTGATATTCTTGATATCTGGACACAAAGGATATTCTGTTGAAGTGTCTCTTCACAAGCCCACAAATCTCATCAATTCGCTTGCCAGAAACGGATGTTTCGTGTAAACGGATGAAAAGCTTGCAGGGAACGATTGTTTTGCAATGGAGTGCCGGAAGAGTTATTAAATGCGAGTGACTCTGGAATGGGCTTTTATTTTGCTCCTGCTATTGCAAGGCCACTGTGGTTTGAACGCGGTACGCCCTGGGAAATACAAAGACTGCGAGCCAGGCTAACATCTCCAGCTTTTCATTAAAACATTTCTCTCTCTCTCTTTACTTCTTTGGCGAAAAAGTAGGCGTTTCAGGGAGTAGATAACAAACAGCGGCATCACGCCAAGGTGGGTGATGTAGGTAATTGTATTTAAAAAAGATGCAGCTACGGTGGTCGGATTTGAACCATGGGCTCCTAAGGCGGTTTTTATCCACCAAGAGAACAAGAACGTCAGAAGCTATGTTCTCACGCAGGCGTATATACGTGTCACGTGAACTTGTACTACCTCTGTATTGAAAGCTCGGCTGGTATCTTGCTCGTGCGCAAAATACTCAACAGATCATCCGTGAAAAAATAAAATAAACCAAACAAGGGAAAATCAGTTTCAATTGTGCTGGCCAGCAACAAAATTTTTGGGCAAGAACATGAAGGAAAAAGGACCATTTGGATGCTTCGGTTCACTGCGCTCACCTTGCGATTAATTAAGCGCGCTTTTTACTAAATATAGAAAAGCTTGGAAAGACGCACCTTTCGTGAGAAAGGCGCATGTAGCCACTGATCTCGGCTCATCGACGGCATTTGTTAGGTTTAGTTCTACGACACCGCACTTAAGTGAAAGGACGTCCTTGAACATCGATCACCGCAACGATATTACATCTAGACGTCTGGCCGTGCTCGCCGAGTTAATTAACGGTAT
The DNA here is from genome assembly GCF_013339695.2 of Rhipicephalus sanguineus. NCBI lineage: Eukaryota > Metazoa > Arthropoda > Arachnida > Ixodida > Ixodidae > Rhipicephalus > Rhipicephalus sanguineus. Next base: position 158,885,200 of record NC_051181.1, on the reverse strand, counting down.
CGTTCAAAAGCTTTCAACCGCGCAGCAGGGCGATACAGCTAAAAAATTTCCAGTCATTTTATATTATACGTCTTTTCTCCGTGCGAGCAGATTTCCGCCCCTTTAGAAGGCAATCGAGTTGATTACTCCGGAATGCAATTTGCGCAAAGTGTCGGAGAAAAATGATGCTCATTAGTGAAGAATCGCTCTATGCGCGTCCGATATTTTCATTCAAGGAGGCGCACAGAGAGAGAGAGAGAGAGAACAAAGGGGAATGGCAGGGAGGTTAACCAAGCACGTGCTCGGTTGGCTACCCCACAGTTGGGGAGGGAGAAAGAGGGTGCGATAGATAGAATAGAGAACAAAGGAAATAACTGTTGGGGTTCCACGTCCCAAAGCCACCACATGATCATGAGAGACGCCGCAGTGGAGGGCTCCGGAAATTTCGACCACTTGGGGTTCTTTAACGTGCACCTAAATCTAAGCACACGGGCCTCAAGCATTTTCGCCTCCTTTGAAATGCGGCCACCGCGGCCGGGGTTCGATACCGCGACCTTCGGGTTAGCAGTCGAGCACCATTACCTCTAGATCACCGTGACAGGTAAGAAAGAAAGAAAGAAAGAAAGAAATGGATCTGTATTCCTCACGGGAATACTTTGCCTTTTGCTTGATCTAACATCAAGCTTCCATCCCAGCGGACAGAGATGAGCGTCGTATACACGCCGTGAATTATCCAACGAACGCCTCCTGCAGGTGACATCTCCGAAAATGATGGATCGCGGATGTAGTCCGTGCTGCATGACTCGGGCCTATCACTCGGCATAAAAAATTGACGTCGCGAATACGCGATATACCAACGCGCCAATCACGGGCGGCGAAAGTTCTATGAATACGAGGGCCGAATGACGCGAGGCGCACCAGAAAGAAGGTTTATTCGCGAGTTGCGCAATGCTGGCGTGAATGGGAATACTGTGGATATATTATGCTTCCCACGGCAATTACCCCATCGCCGCCGGCAAGGACGTATACCGTCCTCATCGCGGATGCGTGTCACACATCGATTGCGTGTCTCGCATGCATGAGCTGTTGCAGCACACATACAGGGCGACTCTAGCGACTTGTCGATGTGCCTGTGTGGGAGGCCCAATGCAGGGCTCGATAAAAAGCCTCGATCAAACCTCCTGAATTTTCATGTGGCGAATGGTATACGCTCATGGCACTGACCGGATTTGTGATTTTGGTTCTCCATGGCACCGTTCCCAATGTGTTGATTTCTCTGGCTGTTGCATCTCACTTCGAAAGGTAGAAATCAACGCACATACTGAAACCTGGATGAAACGAAGCGTAGTGAAACGGTAGTAGGAATGCTCTGTAAGTAAAGGCGATGAGTACAAATTTGTGTGCTTGTATCCTATAGATGCGATTTGCAATCTCGTGCAATGTTTATGTTTGTCAACAGCAAGCGTCACAACTTTATCGCCACGCAACATTTATGTTTGAGCATTAGAACGTTTACAGTCTATGCTGAAATGCAATATTAAGATGTGGTCGATGCACAATGTGAGGAGACTTGTACGCAGCGATGTTACGAGGGCGGGTATGATGCACGGTGCTGTCGAGAACGGCATGCTGACGGCACGTGTGCTCACACGAGAGTGCGACACAAATAAATCGCTTCTGTTTTCCTTTGTGTCAAGACAGCACATAGACGCTCCGGACGGGCTCACATACTGTGATACATATACATCACACCTATAGCAAAGAAAATCAAGCAAATAAGACAATCAGTGAAATATAATGCGATTTTCCATTAATAGAGCCCTGAAGTTTGAATCTACATGTGACAGACATGACGGGTTTTACAGAGCAATTTGTTATGCCGGACAGAGGTGAGCTTAAGTGAACTACCTGAAGTACTCCTTTGTAATTTTCTTACCTTCTTACTTATTCTATCTATTATTCCCTCCTTCCCCCATCCCAAGGTGTGGGGTATAGCCAACCAGGCAATCCAAAGTTAACCTCCCTGCCTTTCTCTTGTCGTATATATCTCTCTCTTTCTCTGCTACCTATATCCGGCGCATATATATACAGTCTTCATCTATCGTCATCATTATCATCATCATCAGCCTGACTACGCCCACTGCAGGACGTAGGCCTCTCCCACGTTACCCCCGCAAACTTATTAATCTCATCTGCCCACCCAACTCTCCGCCTTCCCCCTCGCGCGCTTGACTTCTCTTGCAATCCAAGACTCTTAATGACCAGCGGTTGTCTTGCCTTCGCGCCACATGCCCTGCCTATTCCGACGAAGCCATGGTGGCTTACGAAAAGGGTTCAATTTAAATTGAGGGCGATGCATCGAGCCAAGGAAAGAAAAATGATAGGTGTAACCTTAAGTTTTCGTCTATACCCAAGCTTTTTATATGTAATCGTCCCTCCCGTTTCTCTCTCTCCGCCACAGCTGTGCGCTCGTTTATAATGCGGCGCTCGCTCGCAGTATTCTACCACAGAGCCATGGCGGCGCTTGGACCTCCGTCTCAAAAAGACCCTATAAAGGCTTCATGCCAAACAAGCAGTCATGTTAACAGATGTAATAGCGTGGTAGAAGAGTAAAATTGGGAGGACGCTTGAGCTTCGCCTTCCAGTGTAGAACGCGATAGCGCAATCGGGCCCCGTTCGCATCGCCTTCTCAATCGTTAGCCTGGCTTCGCTTCTGGCTAGACACCGTGCCGCAAGGAAAGGAACACCTGTGCGCGTAGCACTGACCGTTTCAAACTATCCTAGAATGCCTACTGCAAGTGCAGTTGCGAAGTGCTCACTACACCATAATTATTCCTTTTGCGAATGGGCGAAGTATCCACTACACGGCAACGCGTGCAATTGCGCAGCTGCACACTCTGTTGATGCGGTTGCTGATAATGATGATTAATCATGCCTGTGCGCTTTGTAATTGGTGGGCCTTTAAACCAACAACTCGTGGCGCAATTCACGTGCTTTGCCACTTGGTGCGATGTAACGCTTCTGCCAAGCAATATCACATGCATTAATAAGGCGCCTCGCACTATAGATGACATTCTTATAGGGGTTGTTTTCCGAAACTGTTTCAAGCACGGGCGTGGCTTTGTAGTATAACACCTGCTTGCCACGCAGTAGTCCTGGGTTCCATTCCCACTCGAACCGAATACCTTTTATTTATTTGCATCTATCTCGAATTTTCGCTTACGGACAACGCTGAGTTTTCGCTCACAACCAACGGCACCGGCACCGAAATTTCTGCGAAACGAGCTCTTTAACGCTATCGCACTGAAATAACAACCAGGCGTCACACAAAACGAATTGCGGAACGAGTGGGTAGTTTAAAGATTCCCACCCATTTCAAATCGATAAGCCATAACGCCTCGTCTTCAGCCACAGCATCTACAAAAGTGCGCATAATGTCTTACAGATGTGTAGAGGGCACCTCGCTTCTCCGAAGAATGATTACTAATGACATAGTAGGTATTTCCCTATCTTATCAAAATTATGATGATTTATGTCGTAGTGGGCACCTTGCTGTGGTAGTCGCCCCAGGAGAGTTTACAACTGGCTCTAGAAAGGCCGCTCCTCCAGCTCTCGCTGTGACTGTGCTGCGTGTGCCGCGCAGGCCATGACGTTTTTTCTTTTCATTAATTTTGCGGAATCAACCTCTCTCGCCCAGATTCTGTCAGTACAAGCTATGTCATTTTCGTGCAAGCGCACGGGATGCTGAAGTGAATTCCGCAAGCCGTGCGACGTTTTCCTTTGAACGAGACGTCGCCCCAGTGAGAGATAACTAGCTTCAACTTTCCCGCACAATGAGTTCTTCGCGACCTTCGCAGTGTACGCCAGCGACGGTTGCTCCGGGAAAAAAACAAAATATCGAGGCCACTTTACGTGCGGTTACGAAGTCGCACGGTATTTTGAATGCGACAATAGCCACGGGAAAAACCGTGCAGGTCTCGGGCAGTGGAATAGCGTGAGAAATATCGTCGGCGCATGAGCGCCGCATGCGCCGCATACTGCATTCGCTGCGCTGAAGTTCTATGCGCGCTACTAAACGTGAAAGTTCGCAAATGTGAAGCGGCATAGCAAAAATTAAATGGAGCCTAAAACTGCGGGCATTAATGTCGAGAAGAGAGAGGGAGAGAGGGAGAAGAGCCCCCTAGACAAACTTCGTCAAGGCTGGGAAGTTCCTGTTGTGACGTATCACCAGAAGTTTCTCTAGATGGACAGGGATTTTCATTTCTCTATCTCTCGCACAATTGTTATAAAAATTGTGCACCTCACGCTGCCCACCTTAGGTAAAAGGCTTAAACAATACGGCTGTGACAACAAGCACCTTGTTAACCACCTTTATCTTTGGCAACAAGTCGACAAATCATGTAATTTGTGTTGCTGACAGCGAGATTTCTGAGAATTTTGTTGTTTGTAAATATTCCAGCCAAGTATTCCTGTCAATACCGCACTGCTACAGAAATCAGTGAATAAAAAAAGAAGCTTATTATTTCGGTTGCTCTCACATAGAAACACCGCTCTTTCAAGCTGCAGCGTCATTAGTTTTTTTCCCATGACACTAAACAATTCAACCGTCATATTCGGCGAAAAAACGCTCCAGGCTACCAGTTCGCATCGTAACGGACGCGGCTGCATTCCAGCTCCGCCTTGTTGTAATTTCACATGCCGCACTTGTCGCATCTAACAGGGCGCAGCACAATGGCTGCTGACGTCTCACTCTCCCATCGTTCACTTTCCTTATCGGAGGGTATTTATGCCGTGGGAGATTAGGCCAGTGTGAAACACCCTGCTCTCTCATTTACTTGATATTCCTGAGCCTTTGCGAAGGAGTTGAATCGAAAGCAGTCTCCAGTTGTTGGCGGCTGAGAAACACTGCTCGCCCTTACGGATCTCCCTGCAAGAACCGCTGCTACTTTTACTCCGGCGTTCGCTGCTAGCACTTTACCAAGCAGTGCCAGGAATAGGAGGCATGTCTTCACCGGCGTCACAGGTGACCTCACCATGGACAGTTGTGCAGCTCTACAACTACTTCTGGTCCCGACGGGATCCTCGAACGGAAGGATGGGGCGGCATAGCGGACTCCAAGTTCGTGCTGCCGTTGCTGCTGGCCTACATATACTTCGTCAAGGTCGGCGGCCCGAACTGGATGAAGGACCGCAAGCCGTTCAAGCTAAAGTGGGCCGTCCTGACGTACAACGTATTCACGGTGCTCGCTAACGCCTACTACGCGGTGCGGGTGTTTCAGGTGGCGTACCTGTCGGGTCACTACAACTGGCTGTGCCAGGGCATCAATTACGACAACCCCAGCGAGAGAGACACGGAGATTATGAGGCTCGTCTGGTGGTACTGCCTGGTCAGAGTCGCCGACTTCCTGGACACCGTGTTCTTCGTGCTGCGCAAGAAGAACTCGCAGATTACGTTTCTGCATGTGTCCCACCACGCGTTCATCGTGTTCAGCGGGTGGTTCTACATGAACTTCGGCAGCGACGGGCAGCCCGTCATCGGAGTGAGCGTGAACGCCCTCGTGCACGTCATCATGTACTCCTACTACTTCCTCGCCGCCTTGGGCCCCTCAGTGCAGAAGTACCTGTGGTGGAAGCGCTACCTCACCGAGCTGCAGATCGTGCAGTTCGTCGGCCTCATGATGCACATGTCGATAACTCTCTTCTACAACTGTGGATACCCGAGGCCCCTGGCCATCTTTGCACTCAGCCAGGGCTTCTTCGGCCTTCTGCTGTTCATAAACTTCTACGTCAGGAACTACGTCCTCAGGATGACTCGAGCGAAAGGTCTTGGCACCGTCAACAAAAGTGACTAGGAATTCAGTGTACAGAACTAACGTGCGCACCACCTGACAGAAGAAATGCAGTGCAGGACACACTCCGATGACAGCAAAGAAGGCGTGCACTGTGGGTCCGCGCTGAACTCGGACGCTTCGCTTGTGCACAGCGTTGGTAGTGTCTGCGCGATTTCAAAGCTGGACAGCGTGCCAGATCGCTGTTGAAGGAATACGTCTTATCCCGCTGACTTCGTGCAATCGCTCTATTTCGGCGAAGTTCTGAACTGGGATTTCGATCTCTCTACTGGTCAAAGCAGCGTCGGGTGCTCAACTTAAGGTACTGCCAAAACCAGTGGAACTGATAATAACATGGAACTGATAATAACGCAGTAGAATTTAATCTGTATTAACAAAAGCATCTGACGTCGAACTCCTACCAAGAAAACAGAAATCAATCAATTTTGATGATGGACATAGTGAAGATGGCCGAGACAATTACGAAAAAAGAACTTCGTGAATTCAGCCCTTGAACAGGAGCGTTGTGGCAACATCACGCGATCACTCGGTATCACGTGTCGTATGTACATACTTGTAATTATACGCTGACGTATTTACCATGTAGTGTGAATATATTTTATTCTAAGCGACGGTGAAAAGTTTATGTTCCTTGCTTGCTTAGATATACCGCACATTTTATTCTCGTTTAGCGTCTGTTTAAGTCCACAATTTTGGTGTAGCGGGTTCTTCAATATAAGCACACGTTTAACACTGTTGCATTTAAAAAACAACACAAAGCTTCGGCCTGTCAGATTGAGGGCATGTTTTCGAAGTAGCGTAAGTGACAGGCAACTGTTACAAATGAAGGAGTTAGAGATAAAAAGGAGATTCGTTGTTCATTCAAATTTCGTTTCTATGAAGCGAAACTAATTTCCAAGCTCCTTTGTAAACTTGTACTTGCACTCTGGTGTTATTCGCACGCGCGACAAGCAAGAGGGAAGGCATGAAAACAACGCTGCCAGAATGCTTTTACTTGGCTGTTCTGCGTATACGGCTCGTTAATCAACACACTGAGGAGTCCATGGCATCTTGATCAAGAAAACGTACGAGCCCTAAGTGGACGCGCCTTTTAGGAGTGATATGCGATCATGCAACGGTTCAGAAAACGATCCATTTGCTTGCTTTCGCGTGATTGATCGGAATCATGATTTAGTCAGAAAAAGCGCCACCCTGACAAATCTCGCGAGGGCCAGCGAACGGTTCGCTTTTCAAACCGTTACAGGAATATAGGTGTTTCTGTTTCACCTGCGGCAGTGTTTCGCCTTGCTGCCTAGGCATCTCTCGAGTATATTTTGTTGTGGTGCCGCAACACCCTAGAAGGTGAAGAACCGATAGACCACCAGACGCAAAGCATGCATTTAGGGACAAATCACGATCCGGAAATGCCAAAGCGAGACAAAACACCGTCAGAAACGCATGCCGTGGTACAGCGGAACAGCGGCAGTAAAAACGGAAGGCCTCCCGCCTAAATGGTAACATCCGGTCACGTTACGATGTCGAAAAAAAGAAAAAAAAAGAACTCGCAGGGTCCCTTATGCATTTGCCGAAGACGACTCGAAGGCGACAGCCATCTTTTTAATAATAATATCTGGGGTTTTACGTCCCAAAGCCAAGATATGATTATGAGAGACGCCGTAGTGGAGGGCTCCGGAAATTTCGACCATCTGGTGTTCTTTAACGTGCACCTAAATCTAAGTACACGGGCCTCTACCATTTCGCCTCCATCGAAATGCGACCGCCGCGGCCGGGATCGAACCCGCGACCTTCGGGTCAGCAGCCGAGCACCGTAACCGCTATACCACCGCGGCGGACGAAAGCCATATTTTTCTTCTCGGTCGATGTATTGAAGTAAAGAACTTAGATCATGCGCTAGCGTTTAGTCTTCTTTTTAAAATGTACACATTTCCATCAAAATCGGTCAGTGCAGCCAAAGGACGGAAGTTCTGCGTTTCTTTTAACATTCTTCGAAGAAAACGTGGGCCGAGAAAAAATTCTCCGTAAAAGGAATGAGACAGGACGAAACGAAAACATAAAGCAAGATTATGCGAACAAAGTAGTGCCGGCACTAATTACCAACGTCCACCGAAATAGGCCGCGATCACCCTTGGAAAAAAAAAAAGAAGAAAACAACCGGAAAAAGATTGGCGCAGGAGAGCGCTTCTTAACTTCGGCCTCTCGGCGCTTAGTTTTTATAGCGGACAACGAATTGTTAACCTTGACGAAAGGAAATCAAAATGCAGGTATGCTTCCTCAAAGCGGCATGCAAGAAATAAACGGCGGCCATGTAAAGAAGCACAACAAGAAAAGTGAGCGGAGGGTGCCAGCTGCCTATACATTTTGACAGTCTCCTTTCCGTGCCTTTCAAAAGCCACGTTAATTGCACTTCACTTACACACCGAGCTAATTACTCGAGCGAATGTTCATTTCTCACTTTTAGACAGTTTACAACCTCTTCACCCGAATAATCAGTTGTGAGTTATCCTATTGGCATCTTTTCTTTTTTTTATCATAGAATTCTTGCTGGCTTTAACGTATTTCCACCTGCCGCCTGACAGCTGTGCTCCTATAGCGGGTATACAGCTACACGTCAGGTTCACTCGATCGCGAAACACTGCGAGCACTAGCACAGCCGTTTCGACTCACACGAATCGACGGATTTACAGTACACAGTATAGGTTTTCACGGGTTCAAAACGTCCGTGCTAATTCTAATCCGCGTGTTGTTTCCGTACGTTAGCTTGAAATTGGTTTTTTGATTTTGAATTCTTTATTTGATGACGAAGGCCATAGCCGAGGGCTATTTGTCGGTCTAGAAAGTGAATAATAAATGAAAAAGTGAATAATAAATACAGGTACATAAGAAGCAAAGTAACTCACGTGCGTAGACACTTTCATTACACCACAGTTTGCTCGAAAGTACAGGAAAATTCAACGGGATGAAGATACTTTAACAGCATTATTAATCTTTAATGTAAACATACGAAAACACCAGTTAAGGAATGCAATACTGGGAAGTTTCATCGAGTTACAAAGACCAAAAAACTAGAGCTATGAAAGTAATACATCACGACCGTTATACGCATCACATGCAGCGTCCCCGGCGGAATACCACGTTGCATGTTACTTTTTATCAAGCTTTACGTAACAGATAAGATAGATCTACAGAATTAAGGGTACTGAATCCACGTGTGGAGCTCTAATCGATAAATAGAAGATAGAAGCGGTGACAAGCGTAATTTCGACCTCGTGTATTTTTTACTACTCTCGGCGCATGTTTTCTGACTTCTGAAGACGTGACGGGGGTAAATGTAAGCGCATCATGGTTGAAAGAGATTTCAGTCTAGGCAACATGCTATCCATCGCAGGTGTGCGACCGTCCACAAAATATGACTTAGCTTTACGAAGGAACATTTCACCATAAATATGTCACAGGGAAGCGACTTTATCTGATTGACCTGCGCGACAGTGGTCGTCGTTCTTGACGAGCTAGCAATAAGAACTCATGTGCATGTATTAAAATTAAAACACATCACGCGACAGTAGTCTGAGGATGTTCGGCAGCTAAGGACGACGTAGGGGATGATATTCTCGGTGTTCATGGTGTGCAAAAACACTCGTGTGTACAGGTGCACGCTGAAGAAACGACAGGCGGTCCCAATTAATTTAGAGTGCCCACTAGGACATCCCCTATAAGCCAGCGGAACGTTGTACACGCGTAGCCGGCTGAGAATCGTGACACAACGGCGTGTCTGATAGGTTCAGCGGGCGTGATGGTTGAATCAATAATCAATCACAGCCTTCATGAGTGTGAGCCCAAGCCGTACGATTAGAAAAAGACCCACTGAGATATCGCTCGTGCGTCGTTGCAATGAAAGTCGTCTATTTGTAGTTTCGCATGTCAAAAATCTAACTGAACCTCCGGCAAGTACACACAAAGCAAACAGTCGAAAAGGATGAAAGAATCAGTCCAGTATAAAATCGGCTAATTCTGATTTGCGAAACGTAAGCAAATGCTTTCAGCTAATCGCTTCTGTGGCCTTGCCAAGCAATGTGCAAATGGAAATGCACTAATGAGCATTGTGAAGGCAGCAAATAAAATGACATCACCTTCTTAACAAGAAGGAGAAGAGGGGTCGTGCTGAGTTTCTATAATCTTGGAGGTATGTGGACGGAATACTAAAGCGTGGACGTGGCTCTGTTTTGCTCGCCTACCGGTTGCTGCTTCCCGTTCTGACCTTGCAGCACTTGTTTGTGATGTGAGGAAGTTGAAAGATGGCGTAATTGTCAAAACTACTTTCTTGGGAGGTTAGATTGTGATGCGTGAAATGTAGCCCAGCCATTAGCATGTTGTGTTCATGTTTAAAAATTACAAAGTTTTTCTTGCTGCTCTGTGCAAGTGCAGAGAAATAACATTGTCTAGAAGCGAGAAAACAGAACGGCAAACCGAAGGGCCCTGATTAAAAAACTACGTTACGAACAACCAATGAAATCAACGTATGATTACGAGAGACGCCCTAGTGGAGGGCTCCGGAAATTTAGACCACGTGGGGATGTTTAACGTGCAATTAAATCAAGAACACGGGCCGCCAGCATTTCGATTCCATCGAAATGCGGCCGCCGCGGCCGGGATTCGATCTCACGACCTTCGGGTCAGCAGTCGAGCATCATAACCACTAGACCACCGCGGCGGGTAGAAACAACCTACTGAAGTCAACAGATAAGGCCAAGGAGGGCACAGGTGACATTATTTGTAGTTTTTGACGGTATTGTGATAATTATGATATGAACGGAAGGGAATTAAGGTTTAAATGGAATTCTTCATTAGGTCAAGCGACGGCAGCGGCATGCCTTAATTCACCAGTTGTTTTACGCCGTTTCGAATGGCGGTCTTCGTGAAGCGGAAAGCAAAGACGTAGTTTTAATGAAGCCAAGACGGCGTCCTTGAACAAGGACGCCGGAAAATACCAACTGCGGAGTTAAATGAAGAAACACACTTACGGTAAACGAGCGCCGTGCTCCGCACTCCGTGGACGTTGCATGGGCGCTAACTAAATAAAACTTAATTAGGTGTGAATAGCCTCACGCGAGCGACAAACGCCGCACTGGCGGAGATGCAAAACAAGCCATCCTCACGGAAACCTCAATGTTGTTTCCTCGCCACTAAAACTAGGTGAAACTTGGCGCACGAACCCCCGTGTTTACGGCAAACAAGACGGGCACTGCCTTTTGAGTTGCGGCTTGTCTTTCCTTCCTCGTGTTTGTGTTTTAACAGCAGAGCTGTTTAAGCTTGCGTTCTGAGCGTGGCCGGCGTTCCTCAAAACTCGACCGCAGCTGTGCGAAGCGAAGTGGAAGCATAGCATAGCCTCAAATAGTATAGTATAGTATAGTATAGTATAGTATAGTATAGTATAGTATAGTATAGTATAGTATAGTATAGTATAGTATAGTATAGTATATCAGGGCGTGGGAAAGGAAAGTGAGGGTGAGTACATGTGTTTGTAAGGAGGGAAAGGAGGAGGGGAGAGGGTAAAACATAGCATAGCCATGCGTAGTATATTATAGCAAAGGGGAGGGAAAGGGAAGTGAGGGGGAGGAGGAAGGAAATTAGGAGGTGAAGACCACTATAGCTCCATTGTTTCTTCAGTGTTCGCGCCACTAGTGCGTAGCTGCCCAAAATTTTTCTCCGGTATATGCAACGCCAAGCGCATAACAAAAACAACAAAAAAATACTGCTCTTGGTCGTCAGAGACTTTAAGTGACAAGGCTCAATGTATTACGAGCTGCGTTCAGCATGTCGTCGCCCTCGGCGAATGCGTGTTTCTCAAAAGTGATACGCGAATTTCCGTTCAATTTGTATTACCTCGCTGACTGAACACGGATACATCCAATATTCATCAGATATCGAGACGAAGTAAATAATGTTTAATTGGAATTTTGTTTGTAGATTGCACAGCAATGCTTCACATAGTATTCGGTAATATTTCGCGCACGGGAAAAAATCAATTAGCATACGGGCATACGGGATCGCAGCACCGTGATCCCGAGAGACGCCGCAATGTAGAGCTTCGGTGATTTTGACCAGTGGATTCGCCCCGTACAGACAAATCCGAGTAACTATGGCTGCTAACTGCATAGCCATAGCCATCGACGTTTATTTGTACCTACGTATTTGTCTTCTAATAAATTCGTTCTCTCTCTATTTGTACATACACAGGTGTTCTTGCATCCGCATAAGATTGGACATCACAGCTCGCCTGAACTCCTGGTTCAACAGTATAGTCTCGAACTGCAGCCTTAAAAAAAATCGCCGGCTCAGATTTTTCACTTCTTCGAAGTTGCGTTATGGTCTAAAGATACTTCCTTGTTCAATGAAGGAAACACACGCAAATAAAATTGTGATGTTTTATCAATCTGATTCTACCTCAACACTTTAGACCAAGTGTACACAGGTTTATAACGACAGTAAGCTGAGCTAATTGGTACGGATTCATGATAAAAGGAGGTACGCGCGCACACTCGGACACAAGAAGAGGGGGTCTTGATCTCTTCTCTCGAGTCCGTGTCTGCACGCCTGCCTCATCAAAAGCGAAAACTGACCGACGGCGGCTTCAACCCGAGTGATGCAAAAAATCATCACGTGATGACGCTACCACACGACGTCATCGTGACGTGACATAACGTGACGCCACATGATGACGTCGCCACATGACATCGTCGCTTGATGAAAGGTGGGGCGTGCCGATCACGGAGGCAGTGCAAAACCAGGTGAGGTGTAGATAGCTTGCTATGCCTCCGATCTTGGAGATAGTGAAAGACCACGTTAGGTGCAGAAAGCTTTCGGAGGGGGGCAGAGGAGGATCAATACATCGACTGAGAAGAAAAAGAAGAGGAAGGAAGGTCGCTTTCGCCTTCGAGTCGTCCTAGGCGAATGCATAAGAAACCCTGCGAGTTTTGTACTCGTGTGTTCCCCCGGAGTACGTGGGCTAGTGATTAGCGTTTTGCGACGTAAACCTCAACAATTATTATTGTTGCTTCATGATCGGTGACGGCGCGTAAACTCGGCGAGAGTTCGCAATATCGCTGAAACCGACGAGGGCTTGCGCGACTATGTTTCTGTGTTTTTGGAGGCGTTAGAGCATTGTGCAGCGACATACAACCACCTCATTCGCCTCTGAGGTTCCTTGTAAACAAATATTCTTGCGTACTAATTGAAGACGCTCACTCACTTTTGTTTTGGGTAAAAAATAACAGAAATATAAAGAAAATGGAGTGTCGACGAACAAGCGGCCATATCGCGCAGTCCCGAGCTTGAGGTTTTGCCGACACCTTACACGAGCGAACACCGTGAATCCATGGTTGTTATTGCCTTCTGGATTGTCATTAGGCAAAGCTGGGAATGTTCAGTAATTTAGAGAAATATGGCTGGGGTGATGAGTATGGCGTCTGTCCTTTGTGCAGCCAGCGTCTCCTCTATTGCAGCCAGGTAACGACACCATGACATGCGCTGAGCGCGGAAGGACGCGTCGTGTCGGAGGATTTCCCCCCCGGTCTTTATTTTAGCGTAAAGTGAGGCTTTTGCTTCTTTTTAAGCATTAGAGGCCCTCCTCTCTTGTGTACGAAAGGGTGATCCACGCAGAACGTGCCATAAGCGTCAGCCGCGAAACCCGCGTCCATTTAAGACACTACGTCGGCAAAAACACAAAAGAAGTTACGATAATGCAGTATGAAACGCATTAGCATGGCGACGAGTAGCCGTAGTGGAATTCGTGTGTAACACCGGCACTCCTCACCAGCGCTACCCTTTCCCTTCTGTTCACTTGACGTGTGCGGCTGAAATGCGCTTTGTTTAGCTCACCTTTCCTTTGTTTTCTTTTTTTCTACCTGAAGAGGTCGAGAGTTGCATGTGCGGCGATTTGCGGAGCGCACATGTTGTTGCCGGTGCAGTCTCACTTAGACAGATTCGAGAGTACACACTACCAGAGCCGCGCGATGGCGTCACGCTACCCCTCTCCCACATTTGAGACGCGCTGATTTCAACGCACAAAGGAGGTTATTTCGACAGACTGTGGCCCCTCGCTTTTATCCTCTATTAGCACTTCACCTCTCAAAGCCTCATGGCTCATGCTTTATTTTTCCCGGAAAATCCGGCGGATACGGTTTATAAACGTGGGCGAACATTTTCGACCAGCGAGAGCGCACTAGTCTACCGTCCACCGAGCTCTCGGAGCAGCTGACAAGCGCACGGGCATCTGCGAGGAGCACGCCTCTCTTGACTAGCCCAAGGCCCACGAGTCCGCAGATTGGAGAACGAGCCAGAGAACGACACCGCTCGCGCCCGCCATTCTCCGGTAAACGAAATATTCCACGGAATCGTGAAAGCGACAGCAGTTTCACCCAGAGCGTGTGTGTTTGCGCTCTTAATTACAAACACTATGGCTCGCTCCGTCACGTCTCCCTTGACCGAGGTGTATGAATTATTCTGGTCTCACCGAGACCCAAGGACTGCGGGATGGGGTTTCATCGCCGACGCAAAGTTCACCTTCCCGCTGCTCATCGGCTACGTCTACTTCGCCAAGGTGGCGGGGCCCCGCTGGATGAAAGACCGCAAGCCGTTCGACCTCAAGTGGGCGGTGCTGATCTACAACGCGTTGACGGTGATAGCCAACGCCTACTTCGCTATTCGCTTTCTGTCGCTCACTTACGTGGGTGGCAACTACAGCCTGCTCTGCCAAGGAATAAACTACAGCTCACCCAGCGAGAGGGACATGGCCATACTCAACCTGGGCTGGTGGTACAGCTTCGTGAGGATCGGTGACTTCATGGACACGGTGTTCTTTGTGTTGCGCAAGAAGAACTCCCAAATCACGTTCCTGCACGTCATTCATCACTTTCTGGTCGTGCTGAGCGGCTGGTTCTTCCTCAACTTCGGCGGCGACGGGCAGCCCATCTTCGGCCTGTGCGTAAACGCTTTCATCCACGTCATCATGTACTCGTACTACTTCCTCGCAGCCCTGGGGCCTTCGATGCAGAAGTACCTGTGGTGGAAGCGCTACCTCACCGAGCTGCAGATTGTACAGTTCGTTGGCCTCATGCTGCACATGGCCATCACGCTGTTCTACGACTGCGGATACCCCAAGTTCCTCACGATGCTGGCCCTGCCGCAAGGTTGTCTGGGACTGGGACTCTTCATCAACTTCTACATCAAGAGCTACAGGGCGCAGAGGAAGCTCCACGTAAGCGCCGATAAGCTAAAGAAGCACGACTGAGCATCGCGTGGCCGGTGTGTGCCTCAATGAAGAAAAAGAAACTGTGATAGAAAAGTAAGGTGGTAGAAAAAAAAAGGACTTCATAGTGTTAGAATCGCGTATAGAGACTCACGTGTGACAAAGGCTGTGGCTGAATTAAATGAAACGCCGATAATCATTTGCTCCGTCGATATTTTACTTTTAATATGGACAGCGTGCTAAAGGTCGGGTTCCGCAAATTGCAAGATTTGCAAGTGTGCACTGCATGTCAGATGCTGTTTCAGTGGTGCCGCGGCATCATCCTTTTCCCTTTCGCTGCGATAGCAATTATACGGGCCGTCCTATCAAACTATCGGTACTTCGGGTGCCGTCGACGTGATGTTCTATGTGAAGTCGACGTACGATATGATAGCGCCCATCACGCCGTGCAAGAAAAAGCCTGTCATGTCTATCCCCCACTGCTGATGGCTCGATGCGCGCAATTTTTCAACGTTTCTCACGTTGAAAGTGATGTAATCAAGCGCACGCTAGCGGATGGGAGGGGGGAGGGGACGCTTTTTAGCTCGGTAATGGTTACGCATATGACTCGCGTGTACGCCACTCCGCGCGCCTCACACGTTGTAGGCTGTTGAGGTGGAACGCGCCAACAGCGAGCCGAGATAGCTGGTGCCATTTTAGCTGTCTTTCCACAGCTGCCACAGGCGGGGTTAGCTTGACAGACCTGGCCGGCAAGTGGTCCGCCTGAGCGGCTCTTTTCATGCAGTATGTGTCACCATACACCACTTAAACCTTTCCGTGTCTTAGCGCGCGTAATATGAAATTCGGATGGACGCTAGAGGCAGCACAAACGGTTCACTACCCACTGCCGGCGCTGTTCATCACGCCAGTGTTGTGACAGCAAGGTAGACACGTGGGATCTCCCCAGGTTCGCCTTGCGATCGTGGCCATATGCTCCTTCATTTAATCGGTACGCGAATATTTCCGATAATTTATACGACCGATAACACTGCGGACTTTATAGCTATTGTTTTCAATGTTTTGCTTTTCGGGTGACACTTTATTTTTCGCACCCATCTGCCCTCACTTAGCCCGAGTTGATCTCACTTAGTCATGGCATTTCTCCATTAGCGCGGCTAGCTATGTTTTCACCCACATTCACTACAAGGACGCAAATCATCCGATCTCGAGCATTATTTCGTAACTTATCGTTGTGGGCGCGATCGTTCATTGTCACTGAACGTGCACTGTCCAATGTAGCAAGTTTGACGCTTACACGAATGATCTGGTGAAAGCTAAACTGAGTCTGGTGTGTCGTTAGCTTGGCGAGAGTAACCTGCAGAACCTGTCGCAATTTGTCACAGAACCTGGCAAACTGGAGCAATTTTCACGGCGGGTGATGTTGAAGTTATGCTGTACTATTGCAAACGATAAAAAGATTTAGAGAATTGTGCCCTGTTTGTTTAATAAGTCGTGGGGTGGAAATTTTCCACTTCTTATAAAAACAAAAGCACGCTCACTGCTTTTCGTTTACAAGTCTTCGAACGTTCCTGTGTACGCAATTTGTGTTTTTGTGCGGTCTTATAGCCACAAGTAATGATCAATAAAGATTTCACAGGAGAGGATTTGTTCCTTATTTTGTGCATCTTGATTGTAAAATCGGCTACATTAGAATCAAATATACCAATAGAGGTCAAATATAGTTTAACCGCATGTCTATTTCAACGGGCGCAGCGGTGCTCAGGTGCCGACCCGAAAGACGCGGGTTCGATTCCGGTCCGTGTTCTGTGCGATACCAGGGCATGTTAGGCGCTTAGTCACCATAGGCACCTCAGTACACATTTGTCACCGCAAACCAGCGGAAGGGTCCAGTCTTCGGACGACGCTACGCGGTACTTGGTCTGAAAGTTTGTTGGCGAATATCTGCACAAAGGGCTACACGTTCGCCAGACTCTCACTTCGGGGTACTACGAATGCTCGGTGAAGGCACGTCCCGAAGGTGGCGAAAACTCAAAGGCCACACATTGTGCGCAGGTAAGCAATTGAGGCGCAATATACTCACGGTTAGTTCCTTCTTCCCTCGCTGTCTGAAATATGCCCCGACGCCAGCGAAAGACGAGCGATCAAAGAATGTCACGCTGTGTCGACACTTCAGGTGGCTAGCCGGACACTACGCTGAAGCACGCCCTGCGAAAGAAAAAGGGGCGAGTGAGGCTAAAGGTATTCAAAAGACAACTCAACCAAGGTTTTAAGTAAGATAGCGATAAACACAATGATTTACAGAAAAGAAGGATTGACGATGCATGAAAAGCAATTTCTTTTAAGAGGCACTTTGACACCTCACTTCAAAGATACAATTCTGTGTACGCTACGCGCAGAGAACCCAAGGTCTGTGAGATGCGCATGCGCGTTTCGTGGACTACTACGTCCGTACGTTTAAAGCGCGTTTGTAAGTAAGTTGTACATCTGTGGTTCGTTTCAAAACTGCAAGGAAATCGCTGCTGACCGAGGTAGTGACGTTCGTGCGGTTGCCTCGGGTATACGATCATCGCAAAACTAATCACGCTTACTATATGCCGTCGCATTTCTAGACAATGTCTTCTGCAATTAACTAATTCCTGCGGTCCCTTAACCAACGCTAAGAAGACTTAAGGCGAACGCTTTTAGGCATCCATGAAAGTGCATTCGTTGGCACTGTTCCTCAGTTTTTTTTTGTTTGTTTTTTTTAGATCAGGAATTGTGCATGCTGCAATGCACTACGTTAGAACGAATGTGACAAGTCTTGGAACCAAATTGTTACGCATACGCAAAGCAAGTTCACCACTTTTAACCACTTTTAGTTGAAACCACTTTTAAGTTGAACTGCTTTTCTTGAAGACCTCCTGAGGTTTTTCCTTATCGCCTTGGTTTCATGCTTGATTACACGCCATGTTCTCGATGTGCTATGGAGGAACTCCTACACTATATCACGTCACCTGGGGCTGCTCAAGGCATCTCCCCCACCTGACAGACACAGAGATGAGACCAACACACACGCTCTCTTCATGAGAATGACTTACACTTTAAAGCTTTTCTGTTCTGTTCCCAAGCCTGATATGAGCGCGCAGCTCGCGCGCCTCGAGCCACATTCATTCATTCATTCATTCACTTTTTTTGATCGCCTCGGCTTCACGCTTTCGCATAGACGAATGGAGCGCACAGCACCTTCTCGTAAAACCGAATTCAGCTCGTGCCTCGAACCTTAGCTCGCTTGAGAGCTCGCATGACTTTTTGTACCATTCGCGTTGACGCAGACGCAGTTCTTTTTGCAAGGTCGACCGAATAATGAAGCATAAGGCTTCCGCCTTACAGAAAGTGAAGAGAAATACATCACATTGCTCTTAACGACTTAACTGCAAGAGGACGGCTATTTCGCGAAAACGACTCGGGCCGATGCTCCTATTCTCTGCAAGTTTATTCTCTTTCGACTGAGTTGGATACGAGGCCTTCGAACTGACTATACCCAATGCCCTTCAACGGGTAAGCCGTCTGTGTTTCATTCGCTCAAGAGTGTTCCTCATCATCAGCCTGTCTACGCCCACTGCAGGGCAAAGGCCTCTCCCATGTTCCGCCAATCAACCCGGTCCTGTGCTTTCTGCTGCCACGTAATACCTGCAAACTTCTTAATCTCATCTACCCACCTAATTTTCTGTCTCCCCCTCACGCGTTTGCCATCTCTTGGAATCCAGTCAGTTACCCTTAATGACCACCGGTTATCCTGCCGACAGTGTTCCTATGTGCGCCTCAAATTATGTACTTTTCTGCGACATGACTTCGTGCTTTCCGTATTAAGTGTATCTGTGTGAGCTTACTTTATATTCCATTGCATTTTACTTGACCGCTGTTGTGGGATGCCTGCATTTATATCAGCTGTATTCGTGAATTACTTTTTCACTTTTGTTAGCTTTGTTTTTCTCAGCGAACAGTGCTTCTTTCAATGCTCGGTATTCACCAATGTCATGTGAATCGTAGTATTAACACACACACACACACACACACACACACACACACACACACACACACACACACACACACCACACACACACACACACACACACACACACACACACACACACACACACACACACACACACACACACACACACACACACACACACACTCACTCACTCACTCACTCACTCACTCACTCACTCACTCACTCACTCACTCACTCACTCACTCACTCACTCACTCACTCACTCACTCACTCACTCACTCACTCACTCACTCACTCACTCACTCACTCACTCACTCACTCACTCACTCACTCACTCACTCACTCACTCACTCACTCACTCCTCACTCACTCACTCACTCTCGATGTCTGTCGTGCCGGACAAAGCAGCAAAACAAGGAGTTAGGACCCGAACGTCCTTTCACAACCAGGACCACGGAAGTGTGCACAGAGAAATAGCGCAAGAAAACGAAAACGTGTCTTGCGCGCTTCGAATGAACGCTGAACATGGAAGTATTACACCTACGACCACGGCGCCATAAGGGCCAGCAGCGAAGGAAACGAAAGTTTAGACGCTTTATGGGCGTAAGGAGAGCATGTACCTATGTGCACATTTCCGTCAACTGCGCGTTATTTGCCACCCAAAGGTCAAATGCCGACCCAGCAGGCGGCCTACCCCGGCACAGCCGAAACAGCCTGTATCTGCGCCGCACTCCTGCCATAGTCGCCTCGCCAATTTCTGTGTAATAGGCTAGAGTGAGGGCGAGGCAAAACAGTGGGTAGAGATGTGTGCATGCGTGTGCCGTATTCACGCGAACACGTGGATGTTCGCCTCGAATGTTGGGTCCTTCGGAGGAAAAGCGCTTCGTGTCGCAATGTCTGATGGCTTTCTGCTGGCCCCGCGGTGACGAAGGGTTATGGTGCTCTTCTGCTGATCCGAAAGACGCGGGGTCGACACCGGCCGCGGCGGTCGCATTACGATGGAGGCGAAATGCTAGAGGCCCGTATGCTATGTCATGTCAGTGCACGTTAACGACTACTCCAGGTAGTCGAAATTACCCACAGCCCTCCCCAACGGCGTGCCTCATAATCATATCGCGACTTTGGCACGTAAAACGGCGTAAAACCCTTGGAATCATCATAACCGAATTTCCGCTAATCTAGCATAAGTGAAGTTACCAAGTTACCATGGTTAGTCAACACCTCAAGGTCAAGGTGATAAGTGGATGCAACATACGCAGTGGCAGCGAGGGGGAAAAGGCGTCATCTCTCTTGAATCATGCACAATGCGAATATCTGAAGGCTCTCTAATTCTCTACGCCCAGGCGATGAATCTGTCGTTATTAGCGGGAGGGCACGGCGACGGCGCGACTGCGTCCTCTAGCGTTCCAGTCGTAATCGCAAGAAGATTGTTGCCTAAAATCAATCAGCAGAACATGTCACAAACGTCGGACTGACAGTGTTTACTCTAGCGGCGTACTCGTCGCGCCGTTTGTTTATAGAAGCCGTTATCCCAAGAATGCGTATTGTGTTACATTTCATATTGCATTTGCTCCTTGT
This sequence comes from Rhipicephalus sanguineus, assembly GCF_013339695.2. NCBI lineage: Eukaryota > Metazoa > Arthropoda > Arachnida > Ixodida > Ixodidae > Rhipicephalus > Rhipicephalus sanguineus. The sequence goes on along the minus strand of NC_051181.1, from coordinate 158,864,557 downwards.
CGCGGGAGCTTGAGGACTCCAGAACGTATATTGCCTTTGAAGAGCGGCATACATCGTCCTCAACGGCACAAACTCCACGACATGTGTCCCTAAAGACACGCCGGGCCCACATCAAGTGAAGCCTTTCTAGGTCCTGTGGAGTACTCGGTTTTTTTTTTTCTTTTGAAGCTGCCACAGCTGTCGCCGTCGCACTGTGACGTGCCTTTCATACACAGAGCAAGCATGTTTTCCTAGAGAATCCATTCGTTTGTTTGCAGAGTGAATCGAGCCGCTGCGGAGGCTGTGATGGCGCCCCGATGATTGCGTGTCCTCACGTCAGCAAGAAACTCGCGGTGTTTAGTGGATTCCACAGCTTGCTTAGAGTAATGTGGCATTGTGTTCAGACCGCGGGTACAGCTAAAAACACGAATGTACTCGCAATAGCTTGGTAATCCACGCTGATAAGTACACAGGAGTTACTCAAACTAGAAATCAATTTTGTTTGACAGCTAGACAGCACGGAAGGACGCACAAGTTTTGATATCTGATTTTTTTTCTTCTTCACAATCTCTCCTGTTTATGGGAATGGAGTGCAGGAAACTTGCCCGCCGACGACAATGTTCTATGGCTTCTCCACAGTTACTTCCTTTCAAAGGCTTCCACGAAGCCCCTTTTAACCTACAGTTGTTGAGAGACTGTGTAAAATTCTGAGCGTAACAGTTCTATACATACATAGAGGTTTAACAAAGGGGATTTGCGTGTAAATAGCCAGACTCGCCGTAGGCAGATTTCTCGCTCGTTTTTCACAAGTAACCCACACGTTTACTCGTGAAGCGTATATTAGGATTCGTTCAACAGAAGCGAATGCAGGTTGCCCAGGTATTAGAGCTTTCACAAATGAAAATCTCTCTGAAGTCTGGACCTGCCTAACAACCAGACTAATATACCTAAAAATAAACAATATTACGCGCTGACAGCAAACAAGAGAAAACGGAATAATATTGTTATCATCAAAATAACCATTAAGAACAACGACGACGCTGAATAGACGCCTTAAGCTATGTAACGTGGAGCGTGTGGGGTCGAACAAAAATAACAATGCTGCATGTCTAACGATCCATTTGGATTTTATTGCACCTTCTGCCAATGGCTAAAATATAAAACGTATAGACGATGTAGAGATCGCGTGGGCTAAATTTTCAGTAGAGTTTAGCAACATGAGAGTTAGAGCTAGCTGGTACTTCATACTCAACAATACTAAGCGTGAAAACTTTCAAACAAGAGACCCCGCCTGGTGGTCTAGTGGTTATGGCGCTCGACTGCTGACCCGAGGGTCGCGGGATCGAATCCCGGCCGCGGCGGCTGCATTTTCGATGGAGGCGAAAATGTGTGACGCCCGTGTACTTAGCTTTTAGGTGCACGTTATAGAAACCCAAGTGGTCGAAATTTGCGAAGCCTTCCACTACGGCGTCTCTCATAACCATATCGTGGTTTTGGGACGTTAAACCGCAGATATTATTTTCAGACAAGAGACGGCAACTAGTCCGTGTTTATTGCCGTCTCTTGCCTGAAAGTTTTTGCACTTAGAATTGCTAATTATAAGTAGAAAGGCGGTTAGTACTGCCACGCACCATTCTTTTTTATTTTGACGTAATCGGGTTTCACCCACAAACACTTAGCCCCACTCGGCGCAGGCCTCGCCGCAATGTTTGGGAAGCTTCGCGATTGTTCAAGATTTTTTTTTTGTTAAGATTACGCGCAGGACGCGCCTATTATAGTTTGTTCGGGAGCATACTCGAGCACCAGCGATAACGCTGGAATTTTCTATCACTCATCTATAAAAGACGACGCGTTCCGCCTACCATCAGATTACTGACGGCCGACGACTGTGGTCGGCGCGCTATGAGTGTACAGCGTGTATTGCTTGTACTTTGACTTTTCATTTCCTGGGCACAATTTCATCCAATAAAGAGTCTCGTCAGTCCGACTGCCGCCTTCTTCACCGTCGCGACCCCGTGACAGTACAACTCAATTTTCGTGCTCCACACAGAGGTGCCTCTGCGAGTGCGTAACACCGACATGCGCGACACCTCCGCACGATCACTGCAGACCTCCGCGCACGCGAAACTCTCAGCCACAGATCTAGGTCGCAGTCGAAAAGAGCAGGGAGGTAAAATCGGCGACCTTGGTCGTGGAGATAAAGCCGGCGAGAAGTGCCACCTGCGTCGTGGTGCTTGCTTGCGTAGCCAAATTATACCGGCTTAATAGTGCGCTTTGAGAGCGGCTGGCCTACGTAGCTGCAACAAACTTTCTCAAACAATGGCGGATTAAACGCTCGAGGGGTTTCCCGGGAACACGATCACCAGCGACCTGCGTTCGTGGCCTCAACGCGGTATAAACACGTGGCACGCGGTAAACATGGTCCTCCTTTTGGCTATGATGCACCCGCTTCGCGTAATTGTGTGGGCAGTGTGTACCGACGGAAAATTTGGTCACGTGTAGGTATAATTAGAGAAAAAATGAGCGGGGAGGAGGGGTTCAAGTGGCGCTATTCGGGAAAACAGATATTTGTGGGAGCGCGTTGGCCGCAACGTATTATAATGAGATAAAGTCGTCGCTTACATAGTGGTGAAAAATTGGAACACGCAGCTCTGGCCTGCTTTGCATATTTACTATCTTTGTACGTTTATTACGCCACAACGTCATGGACGATATTCACAACAAAACAAGTCTGCGCGAGGCCTCCCACAACGTGAATGAAACAAAACTTAGAAAAGAGAAGCATAAGGGCGGCAAGAGCTAATTTTCCCAGAAACTCGAGAAAGAGAATCGGGAGTTACCTTACACGTCATTACACTTAATGAATGCCGTGTCACGTAACACTTCGTTGAAAAAAGCCAGCGTTGACACATCATGTTTTAACTTTTTTTTGCCATGCGTTACTTAGGTCCAGTGATAGCGGGCAGAGTTCATTAAGGTACCGCACTGAAAGGCTTGTGGTGGACCATCGAAAATAATAAAAGCTAAGAACGCTTTCTTGCCGTTTCACACAAATAAACGTTTATTCCTTTCTTACTAAGCCGAAGTGACAAAGATTGCAGGTAGAAAAATTAAGACCGACTGCAACTTGTGTGCCCCTGTCTGCCATGGTCGACGAGCGTTCTTGATAGCCGGTGTAGCGAGCGTAATAACTGCTCGGCAAATGCCAGCAAAAATCTCCATTTATTGAAAAGGCGTCATGAAAGATAAACTAACGATGACAAAACAAAGACATAACGACCAAGAGAAACGCTGGACACAAGAGCAACTGGCGAGACAGAAGTCGTGCCAATCTTCTCGCGGTCACTCCTTCGTTGTACATTTTTTTTTAATAGTGAAAATGACGAGATGAACCGCCGTAGCTCAGGCCGCAACTGCACAAGCTTGAAACACAAGTTGAATCATGTCAGTGAGATGCTTTGAAATTCACCATCGTGGCAGTTTACGTGGCAGTTGAGCGCTGTCCTTATGTGCCTTCTCGTGTCCGCGTGCCCTTTCGCGCTGCATCAAAACCGTTGAAATAATTAACCAACATGTCCGCATTGCATCCCTTGTCCGCAGTTTACGCGACTTCGCTCTGTCTTCTTTGTTGTTTTTCTTTTAATGGAGTCGCGCTACTAAATGTCTCTACTTACAATTTAGGAAACAAAGGGAATTTTAAGGGCTCGTTTTTCTTTGCTAGACACAACATTAATTAGAACTAACAGACAAGAAAGCCAAGGAAAGTATAGGGAATGTCATTTGTAGTATTTAGAATATAAATGTGAAGAAAGTAAAGTGGACGAAACGATAACTTGCCGCCAACAGGCACCAAACTTGCGACCTTCGAATAACGCGTCCGATGCTCTACCACTGAGCTACGGCGGCCGTCATCCTCCCGTCCACTTTATGGGGTATATATGTGCATTTAAACCTAGGAGTGTTAGTCAGGGCCGCTAGTAGCCATGACGGCCAGTGTGGAACACTCTTTTTCTTCTTGCTGGCGTCACGAAGCACGTGACGCCAGCACGTGACGCCAGCAGCGTTCCTTGGCTTTCTTGCCTGTTAGTTCTAATTAATGTTGTGTCTACTTACAGTTTGTAATTCATTAATTCATCAGTAGTGCTTTCGGGGGACGAGCAGGTTAACGAAATGCTGTGAATGGCGTTATTGTGTATATGTGTATGTGTGAGTATATGTATATGATAAAATATTTCTAAACCTGCCACTTGATCAGTGAACATATAAGAACCACTATAAGAGCACCTACCCATTATCATTTCTTACTTCTCTAACCCGAACAACCTCGTGCAGAGAGAGAGAGAAAAAACTTTATTTTTAAAATCAGTCAATTACGTCAGGCATTGCCCGTCGCCCCTAGCCGTCGGCCGGAATCCCTTGAGACAGGGCAGCAGCAAGGGCTTGACTGATGAGGTCCCGCTGGACGTTGGGGTCTGGGTTGCGGAGCAAGGCCTCCCAGGATTCTAGTGTGTGGGAACCATCGTTCTGACTCGGACAAGAATGAGCTTGTAGTCCAAGCTTCGATAACACTGCAACGACAATATTAGTTTACGACGAAACGCCCTACCCATGCGTTGGACCAACGACGGAGTAGGGAGCATACATACGTATGGCACAGCCACCGTCAGTAAAAAGCAGCTTATAGGAATATAAAAGGATACGAGAGAGGCGGTTCTCAAATGATGTTCAATAAGAAAGAGACGCAATTTTACAGCATAACGCAGAGTTCCGGAGCGAGAACTTCAAGTTGCGCAGCCCTTTGAGGAAACGAACAGATGAGTCCAAGGCGGCTGTTTCGAACGAATCGCAGTATACGCAGCGGAAGCTGACTCTTTACAATGCAACGGAAATTTAAAATCGTGTGCCATTTCCTTTTACACCAGTGTTTGACGCAGAGCTCTTCAAAGCTAACGCCTGTCGGTACATATTTCGCGAAAAGGAAAGCGTTCTTATCGTAAAAATTTCAAACACATATATATTTTCAGACGTATGCTGTACAGAGAAGAATGGGAAAATATTTATGTCTATGCCAGCCTGTTATAGATGGGTGTTCGGCGTTGCCGCTTTTATTATTCCGATTGCAGTGCTTGTGCCATTTTATCAATGTATGTACGTACGATGTAATTTTGCTGTCAGAAATTCTTCCACTTGGCATTTATATCGAATTTCAAGCCTTAAACGTCGACCTTCTTATGTGCCCAAAATACATATCAACAAGAACGCTGTCTAGCTATTAATAGATCGAGACTGCACAACCATGATTTTATTATTACATTGTTGTAGGACCGTGGTCAGTGAGTCACCTGCAGAAAAAGGCGAACATCCTAAAGCGCTATGTAGCGGACTGCGGTTTAGAGAAGCGCTGGTGAAAGAGAGAGAATTAAACTTTATTGAGGGACCAGGCGCGCGTGCTCTTCGCCCAGAGGTGGGTGACTTCCTCATTCCAGGTAGCCATGGCTTGCAGCTGACAAACGAGATTTTACAGCGATGTGTGCTGAACTTTAACGTACCGTACTGTGGACTGAGATTGAGTAAAGATGCGTCCTACATTGGACTTCCATCAATGTAAGTACGTGCACGACTCGTTCATCGAAGCTCTAAAAAAATTGATTGCTACATTCTTGCAGCTGCGTGGAAAGAAATAAGACGTCGATTGAATGTTCCGCCGTGTACAACCATAATCAATATATGCGATTGAATAATTAACTCTATAAAACAAAGAGAAGCGCATTAGTTCAGGTATTCTCTACCTCAATCTCTTCACAGCAAACCATATATAGCTAACCAGGACAGCAAATTAACCCAACGTTAAGCTTGACTCACGAATTAATACAAAGGAGCTTGGCAGGTTGTGGTCAAACAGACGCCCCAACTCGCGACTTGCTGAGCGCTGCGCAAACGAGGTGACGCTGAGACGTGCCGAGTATCGAAAGCGCCAAAGGAGAACTTGTGGCCCGCCACGACACGTGACTCACTCATCTATAGGCTGAATCTGCTTGTTGTGCTTCAGGCCGAGTTCCGAATACGGAACACAGATGAACGTGATGCGGTTCGTTAACGCCTTTCGTAATACTGAAAGACGAGCTAGTTGGTATGAGTGCATCGTAACTTATTTTAGCGCACACTGACACACGGACACAGAAAAGAAGGGTACACCACAAGCGCTACTATCAACTGAAGGTTTTATTCAGAAAAGGAACATATATATATCAAAGTAGTCACCCTTTGCCCATGCGCACCGTCGTAGTTTCAAATCCATGTCATCGTACCGTATCTCATGTGTTAATTATCCGCTTTAGCAGTGACACTTCTTTTTCGAAAATTGTCACTGACGGGTGGCTGATACATGATGATTGCCTAATGTTGATGTGAAATGCCTCCGCAATCTCTCGTGCGGTGCGATCATGGTGCTTAAACAAAATGATTGTATTTGAAAAGCGCGCCTCGCAACCACACTTTGCACAGTGTAAGGCCAAATGCGTTAGCGGCCTGCCCTTTAAAGATGACTGGTGCTCCCTTAGGCGAATATTTATGCAGCGACCAGTCTGCCCCACGTACACTCGTCCGCATGTGAGAGGAATACAGTAAACAAGGTTAAACGCACATGGAACAAAACAGACCTTGTGCTTAATCTTGCAAGTTTGTGCGCCTCCTCGTCCTACATCTTCCAGCTTCTTCTTAACCATGGGGCACAGCTTGGCTAGTTTATTCTTGGCCGTGAAAACAACATTTAGCCCATACCTATGGGCGGCCTTTTTAATTCGGTGTGACAGCGCATGTACGTAGGGTATCACCGCTACTCTGCCCCGTTCCTGTTCCTGCTGTTGATCTTGGCTGCCTTTTATGTGCTTAATAAGGCGCCTGCAACTTTCCTGCAAAACAGACTCGGGAAAGCCGGCGTGTTTTAGCCTAATAACTTGCTCCCTGAAACTCTCCTGTGCCAAATGCTGACACGACTTGGTAACAGCGGATTTCAGACAGGATGTGGCCACTCCGTTTTTTATTACCTTGGAATGGAAGGAGTGGTAGCTCAGAAGGGGTTTTTGTGATCGGGGAGCGTACTTAAAGCATAAATGGTCGGCTGAAAAATATAGCATAAGGTCTAAAAACTGCAAGGTGTTTTGAACAGGTACCTCGTAGGTGAATTTCAGCCCTCCTCCTTTTGCCTCAAAGGCTACCAGAACATCCTGCACAAACGTATCTAATGGCACATTGCTGCCCAGTACCAAGTAATCATCTACGAAGCGGAATACCGTATTGGCAACCCCATGTAGAACTGGCAGTAAATCACGGTCCATTCTACTCAAAAAAATGTCACTCAGTACGGGTGCAACTTTTGATCCGATACAGACTCCAGATTTTTGAATAAACAGCTTATCCTTGAAGTCAACGAAGGTGTGGTTCAAGTAAAAACTGAGCAGCTCTAGGAAGCTTTCCACTGTAATACCACAGTTGTTCCTAAAAACAATTTCATCGTTATCCTTTACAATGCAGTCTGCAACCCGCGCCATCAAAAGATCATGCGGGAGAGAGTAAAACAAGTCTTCTATATCTATACTTATTCCGTAGCAATTGGTGCAATCAGAATTCGAAAAGTAATCAGTTACTGCAGCTGAGTTACGTACGGAAAACGGGTCAGGGATCTTCAAAGATCCAAGGTGTTTTTGAAGGGACGTGGAGACTGCCTTTTGCCATGTACCTCGCTCCGAAACAATCGAGCGAAAGGGTATCCCTGGCTTGTGAGTCTTGGCGGCAAAAAACAGATTCAATGTGGATCGGGTTTCCTTCCTGACGGAGGCAGTTAGACCTGCCAAATTCCACCGATTGCACATTTCGAGAATGCGTGATTTTGCCTTGGTTGCATTATCACGTACTTCCCTGAAGTTCTTGCGGACGGCTGTTAACGCCTTTTCCGCAAACATGGACTGGTCAAGAACCACAAAGTGGCCTTCCTTGTCCGATTCAAGGAGATGTGCACCTTTTTTTGCCAACGCGGCAGATAACCGTCCCAAAGAGGCTCTTCCTTTCTCTAGCGGACCCGCCCTGATAACGGCATCAACACCCTCGGAAACAAAACGATCCCTGTCCGTATCCGCTACATACCTCGCTGCATTTCGCGTCATGGCCAAACATTCCACGGTACCCATAGAAGAATCTAAACAGAACTTAGGTCCAAGTTTCAGCACATCTCGTTCACGTTCACTCAAGGGTACGTCCCCTAACACCAGAAGTTTTCCTTCCGGAGGCACATCCTTCTTAGGAGCCTGCAGGGTTGGGCGGACATTGTTCCACACTAACTCCGTAAGTCTGTCAACATGCGTTGTCCACTTTTGTAACTTCCACAGGTTCAGCTTACCCGTGGTAGGGTTCACGCAGGCCGCTCTTAGACAATCCCTGAAGTGCCGCACTTGTGTCCTGCACTCACCCCGAACCATCTTGCACAGCCGCGTGGTATGGGTTGCCGAAGGGGGGAGGAACCCACACAGTCCTTGCAGCTCGGGTGGACACAATTTTTTCCTTAGGTGCCATCCATAAACTCTCGCCTTGCACTCACATAGGGCGATGACGGGGGCCAAGGCGACGGGGTTAGACACGTCTAGGTAAGGTAACACTGAAAAAGAGCTCGTAGAACTAGAAATGAACTGAAGTAATACTGAAAGACGAGCTAGTTGGTATGAGTGCATCGTAACTTATTTTAGCGCACACTGACACACGGACACAGAAAAGAAGGGTACACCACAAGCGCTACTATCAACTGAAGGTTTTATTCAGAAAAGGAACATATATATATCAAAGTAGTCACCCTTTGCCCATGCGCACCGTCGTAGTTTCAAATCCATGTCATCGTACCGTATCTCATGTGTTAATTATCCGCTTTAGCAGTGACACTTCTTTTTCGAAAATTGTCACTGACGGGTGGCTGATACATGATGATTGCCTAATGTTGATGTGAAATGCCTCCGCAATCTCTCGTGCGGTGCGATCATGGTGCTTAAACAAAATGATTGTATTTGAAAAGCGCGCCTCGCAACCACACTTTGCACAGTGTAAGGCCAAATGCGTTAGCGGCCTGCCCTTTAAAGATGACTGGTGCTCCCTTAGGCGAATATTTATGCAGCGACCAGTCTGCCCCACGTACACTCGTCCGCATGTGAGAGGAATACAGTAAACAAGGTACCTTCAAAGGGCAGGCCGCTAACGCATTTGGCCTTACACTGTGCAAAGTGTGGTTGCGAGGCGCGCTTTTCAAATACAATCATTTTGTTTAAGCACCATGATCGCACCGCACGAGAGATTGCGGAGGCATTTCACATCAACATTAGGCAATCATCATGTATCAGCCACCCGTCAGTGACAATTTTCGAAAAAGAAGTGTCACTGCTAAAGCGGATAATTAACACATGAGATACGGTACGATGACATGGATTTGAAACTACGACGGTGCGCATGGGCAAAGGGTGACTACTTTGATATATATATGTTCCTTTTCTGAATAAAACCTTCAGTTGATAGTAGCGCTTGTGGTGTACCCTTCTTTTCTGTGTCCGTGTGTCAGTGTGCGCTAAAATAAGTTACGATGCACTCATACCAACTAGCTCGTCTTTCAGTATTACTTCAGTTCATTTCTAGTTCTACGAGCTCTTTTTCAGTGTTACCTTACCTAGACGTGTCTAACCCCGTCGCCTTGGCCCCCGTCATCGCCCTATGTGAGTGCAAGGCGAGAGTTTATGGATGGCACCTAAGGAAAAAATTGTGTCCACCCGAGCTGCAAGGACTGTGTGGGTTCCTCCCCCCTTCGGCAACCCATACCACGCGGCTGTGCAAGATGGTTCGGGGTGAGTGCAGGACACAAGTGCGGCACTTCAGGGATTGTCTAAGAGCGGCCTGCGTGAACCCTACCACGGGTAAGCTGAACCTGTGGAAGTTACAAAAGTGGACAACGCATGTTGACAGACTTACGGAGTTAGTGTGGAACAATGTCCGCCCAACCCTGCAGGCTCCTAAGAAGGATGTGCCTCCGGAAGGAAAACTTCTGGTGTTAGGGGACGTACCCTTGAGTGAACGTGAACGAGATGTGCTGAAACTTGGACCTAAGTTCTGTTTAGATTCTTCTATGGGTACCGTGGAATGTTTGGCCATGACGCGAAATGCAGCGAGGTATGTAGCGGATACGGACAGGGATCGTTTTGTTTCCGAGGGTGTTGATGCCGTTATCAGGGCGGGTCCGCTAGAGAAAGGAAGAGCCTCTTTGGGACGGTTATCTGCCGCGTTGGCAAAAAAAGGTGCACATCTCCTTGAATCGGACAAGGAAGGCCACTTTGTGGTTCTTGACCAGTCCATGTTTGCGGAAAAGGCGTTAACAGCCGTCCGCAAGAACTTCAGGGAAGTACGTGATAATGCAACCAAGGCAAAATCACGCATTCTCGAAATGTGCAATCGGTGGAATTTGGCAGGTCTAACTGCCTCCGTCAGGAAGGAAACCCGATCCACATTGAATCTGTTTTTTGCCGCCAAGACTCACAAGCCAGGGATACCCTTTCGCTCGATTGTTTCGGAGCGAGGTACATGGCAAAAGGCAGTCTCCACGTACCTTCAAAAACACCTTGGATCTTTGAAGATCCCTGACCCGTTTTCCGTACGTAACTCAGCTGCAGTAACTGATTACTTTTCGAATTCTGATTGCACCAATTGCTACGGAATAAGTATAGATATAGAAGACTTGTTTTACTCTCTCCCGCATGATCTTTTGATGGCGCGGGTTGCAGACTGCATTGTAAAGGATAACGATGAAATTGTTTTTAGGAACAACTGTGGTATTACAGTGGAAAGCTTCCTAGAGCTGCTCAGTTTTTACTTGAACCACACCTTCGTTGACTTCAAGGATAAGCTGTTTATTCAAAAATCTGGAGTCTGTATCGGATCAAAAGTTGCACCCGTACTGAGTGACATTTTTTTGAGTAGAATGGACCGTGATTTACTGCCAGTTCTACATGGGGTTGCCAATACGGTATTCCGCTTCGTAGATGATTACTTGGTACTGGGCAGCAATGTGCCATTAGATACGTTTGTGCAGGATGTTCTGGTAGCCTTTGAGGCAAAAGGAGGAGGGCTGAAATTCACCTACGAGGTACCTGTTCAAAACACCTTGCAGTTTTTAGACCTTATGCTATATTTTTCAGCCGACCATTTATGCTTTAAGTACGCTCCCCGATCACAAAAACCCCTTCTGAGCTACCACTCCTTCCATTCCAAGGTAATAAAAAACGGAGTGGCCACATCCTGTCTGAAATCCGCTGTTACCAAGTCGTGTCAGCATTTGGCACAGGAGAGTTTCAGGGAGCAAGTTATTAGGCTAAAACACGCCGGCTTTCCCGAGTCTGTTTTGCAGGAAAGTTGCAGGCGCCTTATTAAGCACATAAAAGGCAGCCAAGATCAACAGCAGGAACAGGAACGGGGCAGAGTAGCGGTGATACCCTACGTACATGCGCTGTCACACCGAATTAAAAAGGCCGCCCATAGGTATGGGCTAAATGTTGTTTTCACGGCCAAGAATAAACTAGCCAAGCTGTGCCCCATGGTTAAGAAGAAGCTGGAAGATGTAGGACGAGGAGGCGCACAAACTTGCAAGATTAAGCACAAGGTCTGTTTTGTTCCATGTGCGTTTAACCTTGTTTACTGTATTCCTCTCACATGCGGACGAGTGTACGTGGGGCAGACTGGTCGCTGCATAAATATTCGCCTAAGGGAGCACCAGTCATCTTTAAAGGGCAGGCCGCTAACGCATTTGGCCTTACACTGTGCAAAGTGTGGTTGCGAGGCGCGCTTTTCAAATACAATCATTTTGTTTAAGCACCATGATCGCACCGCACGAGAGATTGCGGAGGCATTTCACATCAACATTAGGCAATCATCATGTATCAGCCACCCGTCAGTGACAATTTTCGAAAAAGAAGTGTCACTGCTAAAGCGGATAATTAACACATGAGATACGGTACGATGACATGGATTTGAAACTACGACGGTGCGCATGGGCAAAGGGTGACTACTTTGATATATATATGTTCCTTTTCTGAATAAAACCTTCAGTTGATAGTAGCGCTTGTGGTGTACCCTTCTTTTCTGTGTCCGTGTGTCAGTGTGCGCTAAAATAAGTTACGAAACGCCTTTCGGTTAACCAGGTGTAAGGTACAACAAACTATAGGTGATGAAAGCGTCAGTTGCTGCATTCACTTTTTGGTTCGTCGTTCGCCAACCTCGGTGATCAGTACCTCCAACTTATCCTCCATGCAATATAACGACCGCCTTTGCCTTCCGGAAGGTCAGAATGCTTCAGTAACGGCACAGGAGTGTGCTTGAATAATAAAAAAGAAAACCTCGAACCAGTACTAACCATCTTAGGGGAGGTTAGTACAGCCTCACCCTAGAGCTCAGACCCGGACTTGGGTTTCGAAAATAAAAGTTTTTTTTTTCTCTCTCTCTCGAACCAGTACGCTGTCGTGCGCTTGTTTGGTTCGCTTGCGAGCACGATCCTGGCCACGGCGGCCATGTATCGTTGCTGGTGCTGCAAGAACGCCGCTCGAGGGCTTCGATATGGGCGCACGTTCAAGAACCCCAAGTGGTCAAACACAACCCAGGGTGCACTCCCTGCGGAGAACCTGATAATCACATCGTAGCTTTGGCACGTAAAACCTACATTATGAATTAATAATTAATTCTTTTCGACGAGCAGCGTAATACAGCTAGGTTACTTCGATAAATTTTCGACTGTCATGGTGCCGATGTAGTAGGACAACTGAAATTGAAAACCTGGCACGGCGCCCTCACGTCTGCCACGTGGAGTTTAGCCAGCCTCGGGAAAACCCCGTAGCGCCGGGGAAGCTACACAGTAGTATCAGGAAATGCTGACTATGTTTAGCCCAGCTTGATCGATACCTGATGGACGGACGCGTTTGCTACGCCAACGATGAACACTATAGCTGAATCGACGAGCGGGCGGAGCTCAATCATGACTCCGTTGTGAGATGAATTGCCCGCATGTTGATCCTGTTCTTATAATCAAAAAGAAGCGGTAAAGCCTCGCGCGATTTTCTCTTCGAAAGTGACTTTATTGATTATTCGATGAATAGTGTTCCTTAGCACACGGTAACGTCACGATCACTTTCTTCTGTTATTCAGATTTTGTATGCTTTGATCTGTTTTTCTTTGTCTGTACTTAATATCAGGATAATTTTTCCGTGTCAGCGACACACAGGTTTTGTATGTGTACCTGAATAAAGTCAGCGTATACGCATTTAGTGTGAACTAAAAATTGAACCATTTCGGCTCATACTATATAGTACTCGTCTCAGTTCATACGCGAAAACTGTTTTACGCATGGTCTGAAGCTATCTGACGCTTAATGTCAAGTTCATCGTATGCAAAGTGCGAGTTCATTTTGATTTCAGAAATTGTGAAAGGTAATAACTTCAATTTTTAAATGCGAATAGCATTTTTGAGAGAGGGAGAAATGCGTTAATGAAATGCTGGAGATGCTAGCCTGGCTATTCGCATGACATGCTACTCCAGGTTCTGGGTGATGATTACGAGATAATCATCATCCATTCTTGGTGTTGTCAGAGAAGTTTCCTTGCGTCTAACCAGACAAACGGGCCGATCCCGACATAGCGCACAAAAAAAAAAAAAAAATATGTGGGAAGCTTCTGTGGGTGCGTACGTCAGGTATGTACCGACGGGTATGTGGCGTTCTCCAGTGAAATGAGCGAGAAGAAGGGGAATTGCTAGGGAGGCGCGTTTTTGTTAGACACAACCATGCGAAGGCAACACATAATCAAGTCAAACAAAGCACAACGGCCTCTTTGACGCTAACATAATTCATTGGGCGCAGTTACCAATAGGCATGCGAGGACTTCACGGTTGCACACCTAATGGCGAAGCGTGTCCAGAGTGATGCGGGAGAACTGCAGTCCGGATGCTGCGTCATGCACCTGATATGCATATCACGTTTCGGCTATTCGGTTACTTGAACTTACAATGCTAGTAAATGAGTTCTGCCCGATTTCTTTTTTCATCATTATTGTTGTTTGCTTCAGGTGTTCGGTCTCTGTAGGTGCTGAGATATGCTCAAGAACAGACAATGCTGCGCCTTCTTGGCTGGGAGGAGGAGAAAAGGAATGAGAGGCAGAGAGGTCAATCAGACGCGCGTCCGGTTTGCTACCCTACACTGGGGGAAATGAATTAAGGAATAAAAAAAGAAAGAAGGAGGAGGAAGGTGCCATCAGGGTAGAATACGTGTCACTGCTCATTACACGCCTACAATCGATCACTAAATCATCTGGTCGATTTTAGAAACTGTACCAATGCGCGCGTCGCTTTGCTGACTTTCGAAGCATTGTCCGAGCGAGCTGTTATAGAGTGTGGGGTAAGGTTGGCACGGCCACGGTGGTTGCGCCTGTCCATGAAGTCCCCGCAATAAAAGCTACTTTTTCTTTCAGGGGCTTTACGCATGCAGCGCGCAGATTTTCCTTCCAGACAGCGGGAGGACGGCAGACAGAGTCACTATTTTCTACGAGGGAAAGAGGTGGCTCCCCGATAAGATGCCGCAGCGTTGAGTGGCCTTCAGTGCAGCCAGAACGATTCCCGCCGCGAATAAAAGGAAGTAATGAAGTTGAAGTATGAGGAAGGCGGTTTGATATTTGCCAGAACATTTGGGGTCGTTCACCGCTCGCCCTCCAACACGAAGCGCGAACCACGAGGCGGAGAAAGGCTTGCTGCTTGACGCGACAGAGAGGCGAGAGCCCATGGAAGTCATACGCAGGAAAAGGGGCCAACTTTGTGAGCGTCAGCGGAAAAGGTGGGTTGCCACGGCATAGTTAAAAACGGAGACGTGTTTAACTGTCACATTAAATCTTGTTTCTGGACTAGATGGCGACACTTGATACATATTAGCCAAATAAAAACAACGACATACATACAGCAGGCGCAAAGATGAGGCAACTTCAAAGCGTCAGAAATGTTTGGCAAAACTCTTTAGGGCATACGAATGGGTGTACTGGTGCAGGCCCATTATAAAATTTCAGCTCACATAATTGACACAAGGAAAGGAGACGAGACAAAACTTTGCCCCACAATCCTCAAGCACTTGCTTAACTATCATGTGTCTTCAAGTTGGTGTGGTACCGGCTGTTTAGAAGGAAGAGCTGGCACCAGAAATATGCGCTAGATGTAGATAAGTCCTGTCGACGACAGTCGATTTTCTCAGCTGTAATTAGGTTTCTGTCCTATTTCAGCTTAAAACAAGCGGATGCTTCACGAGAAATCATTAACATTGCAAAGAAAACAAGTTTTGAATAAAATGAAACACGTTTATACGACGTAATTGCAAAAGTAAGCGGAGGCCGATGACATCGGAGGTAATCAGAACGCCTCGGTTGCAGAAAGAAAAGGAAAATGCCGGTTACTTCGACAAAAACGCAGCGCACGCGGAGAATGGGGCAGTATGCATACTTCGCACGTTATTGTTCTGTCACAAACGCACGCGTTCAAAATGAAGCCGTCCTGTCAACTCAAAGATATGACAACGTGTCAACTAAATATTTTCTTAAGCACACTTCAAACACCACGTGGAAGATATTTCTCAATGATGGAGACAATGTGTTGTCTGCACTCGACGTGAGACTTGTACGAGACGATGTCTCTACTGAATGAGACCACGCACGCGAAAGAAAATAGTGGGGGAGGACGTTTAATGAATTCCCAATGCGCTAAGATTGCGAAGACCCAATTTTGCGGGTCCCGAGAAACTACGAGGAAAGAAACGCATGCAGACGTTAACGCACAGCCTTATTGCTTGCGCAAAAACTGGAACTCGCGTCACAGCCTGGAAAAATATTACGGTACACCTGCCTCAGAGTTTACGGTCAGCGAACTTTTTATTAGCGGCGTAGTGTGTGCTCTAGCAGCCCGAATTATTTAATTTCACGCTATTTGACTTAGCACAAAGCTCTGACTTTCAAAGTTTGTTCCTTCGTCTCTCATTTCTATCTGCAAAGAGCTCTTAGACTCAAGCCGAATAAAGCACGATGGGACGACCATACTATAGCTGCTTTGAGCTTAGACAGAAAGGGGAATCACGCATAGAGAGGTCCTAATGCACTGTCTTGTAAAAAAACCTGTCGTGGAGAAAAAAATCGTAATTTTTTTTAATATTCCCCTTTTTTCTAGCACCAGAAGTGGGCTTCTTTATTCTCCATCACAAAATATGATTCGGCTGCAGAGGGCATACTTCAATCACAAGATATCGCGCTAAGTAAGTGAGCTCCAGACTGATTTTTCATTCAATGCTTTATGCATGCGCACATGATTAGGCACGTACTCTCCGTGTAAGGTGCCCCCTGGTCGCGTCCATTAGGGCGACGCGATCGAACACAAAGAGCGCTGCTTCTCAGCAAACGAACTGGCATGCGAGTTCACTTTTTAAATTCTACTGATGATCACGCTCTGTTGTCGATACAAAACGTAATCAAAGTTCCACTAACTATTATAGATACGTGTATAATGTCTATGGGCGCCTTTGTGTTTACCTCATCTGTACACCATACTGTTCCTGCAATCGCAATGACGAAAAGAGTTAAGAGCAGCTTCCCTTGCGTGGGCAAACCGTACCGTATCGGTATCTTTGCGCAGCTAATATCTCCAGGTACGAGCATAAATAGTTGCCACCATGATAAAGCATTACAAGGCCTACATGAAAGACACCGCGGTGGTCAAATGCAACAGGTACTAATGATGGCTTCATTCGCACCTCTACAGAAAGAGTAATATTTCGTGAACTCGTCAGTAACATGTTTTCTTGCCCGCCTCGCAGATGTGGTTGTTCATTTTTTCTCCTCCTGTCGCACGAGCGCGCAGGGCGGCCGCGGCTCATGGGGTCCTGAACTGAGGACTCCACCCATTCGAAGGGATAGTTTAACAGCCCTGCAGTTTTTCTTTATGTTAATAAGTGTTTTCACACACTCCGCATTGGCAGTATAATGGTAATTCCAGACACACTTATGAAATCAGAGAAGTCAAAGAATCCGGCACTACTCAAAGGACTCGACATAACCTCAAATGCTTGTTAAAAACAAAAATTGCTCTCCCAGTCCTGGGAAACTACGCCTGGGTTTCTGACGTATCGGTGGGATGAGAACTTAGGATTATTCTGCTTTCACACGATGAAAAAACACGTTGAACAACACGCAGCATTTTTCCATGTCGCGTGCCACACAAGCGCAATAAATATTCACACTCACGTATGCAGTGTGCTCCTATATCTTACATGCCATTCAAGTGTGATTTCCTCGTTTTGCAACGCGTTCGAACCGCGCCATATCAAACTCAGAGGGGCTAAAGAAATCGCTCGAATTCAGTCCTTACTGTGCGTACTAATAATTACGCATGTCTGATCGCCCTCTGTGACCGCAATACCTGTGCTACCATATTTCTTTGGCGACCCCACAGAACGAGGACGCGCACCACGGCTCGGCAAGCTCACTCATGAGTCGACTCACTCAGACTGACATCTGACCTTGAATCTGAGTCTGGGTGAGTAATATTTTGGTGAGATCGAGCTCGAGTGAGTCCGGTTGAGAAAAAAGCTTAGTGAGTCTGAGTCCGAGCGAGTGAGTGAGTGAGTGAATAACTTTAATAAGTTCCTGCAGGTTTCCGGGCTGGGTTCCCGCCTAGGAGTCGGCCGAGAGACCGTGTCTCTCAGCAGCTTCCTTGGCCTGCTGGATCGCCCATAGTTGATTGTCTAGTCCTGAGCTGAGCAGCGCGGCCCGCCAACGCACCCGAAGGAACTCATTGGAGGCCGCGTCCCTAGTTTTGCGAATTAGTGCTGGACACTCCCAGAGAATATGCGCTAGTGTTGCCATATTGGTGCAATACTTGCATGAGTTGTTTGTATACAAATCAGGTTAAATGTGCTTCATAATTACGGGATTAGTGTAGGTGCCTGTTTGTAATTGCCGCCATTGAACGGACTGGGCCCGGCTAAGTTTGGGGTGGGGCGGGGGGTATTCCCGTCGAGCGAGTCCAGCTGAGGAAACTTTTGGTGAGTCTGAGTGAGCCCTAAGCGCCAAATATATTTATCGAGTGAGTCTGAATAAGCGCCACTTTTTTTTTTTTTGCCTACCTATGACGCGCTCAGAACTGGACCGAATACATACTTGGAAAACCAGCGCGAAAACGACGGTCGTTTTCGTCTCCGTCGTTTTCGTGCTGGTTTTCCAAGTATGCATCGATTCCAATCCGCCCCCCTTTCTACCTGACTGGACCGTAGTGGTGTCTACTGCCGCAGAATTCATTTTGTCGATTCCGCGTAAAAAATATCCTTGGAAAACAAAACTCAGCAGCGTGCTTAAAAAGCCATTCTCTTACAGACGATATTAAAGCATTGAAATGTGTGTAGTCGAGAGATTTAGGGCAGTAAATTGAGCTGTCTCTCGACCAGCTATGAAAAAAAAAACAATCTATAACTCAGGAAAAAATCTATTTTGTCCCGGTATTAAGCACTAAAGGTGTACAAAATAAGGCGACATGCTGTTAGAACTGATGGAACAAGAACTTGTAGGAGGCGAGTAGATTGCAGCACGAAGTGAATTAATTGACACGAAGACGAAGCATAGGGACACTGAACGTGGCATATCAATTCTTTGGAAGCCGTCAATGTGGACGCAGGTTCACGTAGCACGAAATTACGAACGAAACTGATACGAAGAACACTCGCGCGGATTTCCTTTGTCGCTTCGTACTATCAAACGATGTGGAGGACAACTTTTCGCCTTCGTTATGTGTTATGTCCGATGTTGTCGTCGGCCCATAGACGTACGCGTGGGTCGCGGTAGTCTCAAAAAGCGTAGACAGCCTCGAACGGTTAAAAACAGGTTTATTCTTACTCGGATGGAGGCGGCAGCCGAACTGCCGGGAGAAACGATCTCGGTGGCTCGTTTGAGCCGAGCGGGGGAAGGGGAGGAGTCAACATCTAGAAGTAGTTTCAGCATCCGGTCCTCCGCAGGGCTCGCTCGTGACACAGGGAGTGCTTGGAACACAACATCTTAGATTGTCGCTTGGAAGCGATCTGGGGGCCGCCGTGGGCGCGTGGACGCTCTGGACGCACTAGGAAGAGAAGCCTCCGCTCGCTGGGTGTCGTCTCTCTTGTGTTCAGGGCCGGCGGGCGGCGGCGCCGATTCATCTGGTGCGAGATGCCAGGCTAAGTGGGACGAAGCTTCCGTCGAGGTGGCTGCTTGAATGGGAGGTTCCCTTGGCAAATTACCTGAACGACGTAGCTGATTAAGGTGGCGGCGTGTGGCCTTTCCGCCGATGTCGACGAGCCATGACCGCAAACCTATGCGTTTGAGTGCCGTCGCTTCAACCCATCCGGGCTTTCTGTGGAACTGGCGGGCGTATATGCGCTGTCCACTTTCAATTCTTCTGCTACGCGGGAGCTTTTCTTCCTCCGACGGTGTTTTCGCTGAGGGCTCCGGGACAATTGCTGTCAGCTGGGTTCTCATTTCTCGTCCGAACATCAATTTCGCTGGCGTTTGATCAGTGGTGCTTTGAACAGTGTTGTGCTGTCTGAAGAGAAAGCGCGCGATGCGGCGTTGCATTGTCCCAGTCTGATCTTTAGCAAGGGCGCGTTTTAGCTCAGCCACGTAGCGCTCGGCTTGTCCGTTCGTCGCCGGGTGGTAGCTGATGTAACAGACGAGACGCCGTTGTCGCTGTAGAACTTGAGAATCTCCGTGGACACAAACGGAGTGCCGTTGTCCGAGACCACCTTGCGCGGTAGACCGAACGTTGCAAACAACGACCGCAGAGTGTCGATAACTGCTGCCGATGTCGTTGTAGCCATTTGTTTTACCTCAAGCCACTTGGTGTATGCGTCTACAACCACCAGGAATGAGCATCCTTCGATAGGTCCAGCAAAATCAATGTGCAGGGTGTGCCAAGGCGCGTCTGGTCTTTCCCATTCAGGAATAGGGGCTCTTGGCGGACTTCTGTGGTTGCATTGGCAAGGCTGGCAATCTTTAACTGTCGATTCTATATCACCGTCGATACCAGGCCACCACATATAACTTCTGGCACACTTTTTCATGGCAACAATGCCTCGATGACCTGCGTGGACAAGCGACATGGCCTGTTCGCGAAGTGCCGCCGGAATTACAACTCTTGATCCCAAGGTGACGCAACCGCGATGAGTGCTCAACTCCGCAGCTCGCTTGCGGTAAGCGTTGAAGTGTCCACCCTTTAGCTTGTGCACGTTGCCTTCTTGTATAGCTGCGTAGACTTCCTTCAAGACAGTGCACTCCTGCGTTGATGCTGCTACCGTGTCAGCTGTTAGCGGAGGGTTCGGCAGCGCCTCGAACATGAGTATATCACCCGGCGGGGGTGGTTCATCTATTGTGGTGTCTAGCGGCAGGCGGCTTAGTGCGTCGGCGTTCTGGTGTTTCTTCCCAGTGCGATGTACGAGTTCGTAATCGTACGACGACATCTTGATGCACCATCGTGTCATTCGCGGCGACAAAGTCTGTGGCACTGGCTTCTGGGGACCCATAATACCCAATAAGGGCCGGTGATCTGTTATGAATGTCACTTTTCTGCCCGTGATGTACTGCCGAAAGTGATCTGCTGCGTAGACGATGGCAAGTCCCTCTTTATCTAGCTGGGAATAATTCCTCTCTGCCTGCGATAGGGTGCGCGATGCGAAAGCGATCGGGGCTTCCCGTCCCTGGGGGGCGATCGGAGATCTCTGTTCTGCGCCGTTCGTTCGCGTTCGTTCTGATGATCGCACGCGATTGGCTGAAGGCGGACAACTCACGCCACTCTAAGGGGCGTGGCCATTTCTTTTTTTTCCTTGATGTTTTCTTTTTTGGTGACGTCATGCCGCGTCATAACGAGCATGTCGTCTGCTAAAAGTGAACGGAGAGCGCGCCCGTTCGCTCGCGTTCTCTCGCGCGAACAATGGCGTCGCACGGCGTGTATTTGGAGTGATGCGGCGGTTGCGGCTGCCGCAACAGCTGATCTTGAGAAAATGGCGCTTGCAACGGTGCTTCCCTGCTACGTTGGCGTTTCTCGAAGCAGATGCAGAATGGTAGGAGGTGCGAAATGCGTTTGAAGAGATGAGCGAGTGTGAATTACAGCGTCGCTTTCGTTTCTCGAAACGTGCTGTACGTTGGTTGTGCGACGAACTCGACCCCGTCATCGGGTGCCAACGAACCAGTGGGATTTAAAGAGAGCGGAAGGTGTGCGCGCTGAGACTTTTTTGCGATCGGATGCTTCCAGCGAGCTGTCGGCAGCGAGGAATTCATCGGCCTGTCGCAGTCGTCCGTCAGGAACACGCCATTACTGTCGTTCGCGGGCAAAAACGGTGGGTGGCCTTTTCCGGAGACCACAGACGCGAAGAGCGAACAAAGGCGGCGTTCGCGCGGCTCGGGCGGATTCCCGTTGTGGTCGGGTGCGTGGATGGTACGCTCATCGCAATCCCGAAGCCCCATGGCCTGAGCTCCGCGGACACGACGCATTACATGTCGGGGAAGGGACTCTACGCATTCAACACCACGATCGTGAGTATTATTCATGCATTGTATGCGTAGCGAATTGTTTCATTTATATCGCTTAAACTTTCCGCTTTACTGAGGCTGTTGCAACTGAGTATAAGTGGGAGCGGTATTTTCGATCTATCCAGAACGGGAATTGGTTCGTTTCAGGGCACTTCGCTTAGGATAAGCGATGGAATCATGTGACGCGGAGTACACTTTGGTTCAGCGGCCTGCACAGTGCATAATATTACCGTTGCTCGTTCGCCATGTGTACCCGAAGCTTGATTCTCGATTTGTATTTGTTGAGATTAGCGCTCCCAGAATGTGCCGTAGTATGTCCTTATTGTTCATTGTCGTGATGGACGTTACATCGATCAATACATGGATGGATGAATAAACTTTATTTCGGTCCCTCGGAACGCGCCCTAGCATGTACATTAAATACGCATTGTTTCATAACCCTTTTTTCAGTCGAAGTTTTTCGTGTTGTAGATATTTTGTGATACATTGCCTTAAACATACAGCAGTAATTTGGTTAAAAGGCTTTGGTGGCTGAAAGATGGGTTGTTCCAAGCAGTAAACATGCAGACTACCCTTTGACACTGCATTGTCCGCGTGTTAGAACTTATGGTACAAGTCCTACCTTGTCGATGATTTGTTCATGGCTATGGTTCAACAGTCAGTAACAGTGCAGACAGATGTAGTTACATTAACATAATACCCAACATTGTACCCAAGGTCTTTTATGGGTACAATTTTGACTGAATTGAATTCTGCAGACATGTGATGCCGACCTCTGGATGTCAGTCCATGTTTCCTGGGGTCATGTCATGACTCGTGGGTATGGCGGGGGAGCCCTCTCCGTCAGCACCTGAAAGCAAAACTTCGGCTTGCTTGGTAAGTGCTGTCAATGCTTGCCACATTCAAGACGTTATCACTACAGCTGTCATGCCGCCCTCGTGCAGGAGACTCCAGCTGTACATTAGAACCGTGGCTCCTGACACCAGTGCCCGGACGACCAGCTCGTGGCACCCCTGATAACCACTACAACAAGGCCCACACCGCCTTGCGCAATATTGTGGAGTGGTGCATCGCTGTAAGCTTGTGCAGAGCTGCACAAGCATCATCGCTGCTTGTGCAGCTCTGCACGACATTGCGTTGGCGGCACATGAGCCTGTTCTCGAAGGGGACGATGACGACACCGACGATGCTGAGCTGCTGCCAGCAGCAGCTGAGCTACCACCACCACCACCACAACGGGAGCCAGCAGCAGCGCAACCGTGTAGTGAACCTGTTTCGAGAACCACAGGGCCTGCATGCTTGAGCACCTGCGCAGAGTACGCCGCCGCCTGCAACGACCTCAGCAGCATTGTGTGGTGCGTGTTTGTTTTTGTTCATTGTGTTTGTCACTGGCATGAACAAAAGGCAGTTTTTTTTACTACACTTCAAATGTTTGCTACACATATCAACGAAACAGCGTTCTCCTATCAATGAATAACCCCCTTGAATAGGTTGGCAAAAAAATGTGAAGTTCACCCTGACTCACTCGTGAAATATATTTTGCTCTTGGGGCTCACTCGAACTCAGACTCACCAAAATTTTCCTCAGGCGGATTCACTCGGACTCAGGCTCACTAAAATGTTTTCACCCGGACTCAAACTCACCAAAGTATTACTCACCTGGACTCACAGCTCGATCTGAATCTGAGTGAATCGACTCATGAGTGAGTTTGCCGACCTATGCCCCTTGTCACACAATGCCATGCTGATGAAATACTTCGACCAGGTTGTAAAATATGGTGCTTCACATTAAGCACAAGTGAGAGCTCACCTGTGAATGGCACATGGTGCCATTCGGAGCCAAAGTGGTAACCTGAAAAGGCTGTTGAATCAGCACAGCAACATGCGCTAGCTTTAGTGCAACAAGGATCGTGCTTTTAAATGAGGTGAACAACAAGGGTGGTGTAAGAAGTGAAATTTTATTACAAGTATCGCGAGCAATGCACATAAAAAGCAAAGTAAATAAATATCCCTTAAATTTAATGCCAAGGAAAAGAACATAAAAGTAGCGTCCTTTTATAATATACAAATGGAATTGTTACAAAGTGCCTGCTGCTCCTCTGCATCATCATACGCGTCTCGCAGCACAGAAGTCATTGTAGTACATGAAAACAAGGCACAGTCGAACCGGTACTAATCGAACTCGCTAAGAAAATGCAAGTTGTTGGTTGCTGATATTTCTTCCTCTATTATTAATTTCTGTTTGTACCCAATCATGTTGTCTAAACACTTCTAAGCAACAGAACACGTGTTCGTCAACTATATTTTGGTCTTGCAATATTTACAAATTATTGTGCAACCTAGACCATGCACAAACGCTCTTCTTTTTTTCTAGGATATGTAAAAATCGAGTATTCTACACGTATACACTATAGACATAAAGATACACTACAGTGCACTATGTGCATATACTACAAACTTGCTGAATGCATTAATTCATATGAGATTTTAAAAAATGACATTGCAGGACACGATTTACCACTGAGCTACACTGTGTTATGTACAATGAAACAGCACATCAGTGCTTCTGATATGCAGAAAAAGAAAATTAACTGAAAAAAAATTGCAGGGCACCATTGAAGCAAACCAGCGTATCACAACTCGTGGTGTGAACAAAAATAAATCTACATATATGTACAACTAGTCTTTACAAATCACTGTGCAGGTGGCTTCCGCTGCAATGAGAGCCCGGGTGAGGGTACCAACGCCTTGCAGCTCGTGGACCACGTTACCGAGAAGTTGAACCTGGCAGTCGGCAGCTTTCCAATGATATCTGGCCCTGCCGCCTGGTGTTTGCGGCTAGTAACTCCAGCGCCTTGGCCTGCCGGTTGCCCCCATCTCGCAGCTGCGGCATGAGCTGGAAACCAAGAAATGTGTTGCCATTATCATCTATAAATTTCCTGCTACCGACTCTTCGCTGGAAGCTTCTGTTCGTGAAGAGTTTCAGTGTGTGCAACAATTTCCTCTCTGTTGAAAATCCACTGACCCAACGGCATCCATGAATGGTGCTTGGTTCACCGCACAACCACGCACTTCGTTTGGACAGACCAAAGCGGTGCCGGAATTCATTTTCGCTCATCTCATCAAACGCATCTCACACCTCTAACCACCTCTGCATGAGAAGCAACCAAACAGCCCTTTTCAGGGCTACACAATCGTTTGCCCGGCTTTAAGCGATGACTGACACAATCTCCTTCCGAAACCCTAGCTGCTACAGTATGCAAAACATACAGCAAGCAGGTGTAACACAGGTGCAAACATGTGCATTTGTGTATGATGGCTATGTGTAGAAGTTATATAACGAGCTTGCTTTTTGAACAGTATATTTAGCAATAGCACATTTTCAGTTTCACTTTTGAAGCAATTGACAAAATAGGGAAACATTTCAAGATGTTGAACATTTTTGCAATGCAACTTTTTTGCTACATTTAACCATAACTGCAAGGCAGGACACCTGTTTATTTCATCTGACAGTTATGCATACAACTAGCTCCTGCAACCGTTTGCCAAATTTTTTTTGTGCAGCTTTTTGTCTTTATGCCCACAGATGTCATCTCTTCACAAACATATGCGTGCACGCATGAGCATCACCTGTGAGCATGTAACACCATCTACAGTTAATCAAAAAC
Source organism: Rhipicephalus sanguineus (assembly GCF_013339695.2). Taxonomy (NCBI): domain Eukaryota; kingdom Metazoa; phylum Arthropoda; class Arachnida; order Ixodida; family Ixodidae; genus Rhipicephalus; species Rhipicephalus sanguineus. Next base: position 158,839,276 of record NC_051181.1, on the reverse strand, counting down.
ATCAGTGAATCTTACGTGTTGGGGCACGGGGAAGATCCTGGGCCACATCCTCTTCAGCCACACCAGCAGCAGCTGGAGCAGGGCTCACCTGTTATAGTAAGAAGTTTCTTGATTGACACACTGAGTGCAATAAGAAGTACGGAGTGGAAGTGGACCATAGCAATGTTTTTTTAGAATGTTTCAACAGCGGCATGCTATGACACACAGACTTCGGAGAGAGGGGTGGAGGGAGGCAAGCCTACTGGCTACGCACCTCACTCGACTCGAGGGTCTGAGAAATGGGTTGGAACACGTAGGGTGCTCTAATGAGCTTCGAAATATAGTTCGCGGCTGTTCTTTCGTCATCACCGCAAATGTGGCTGTTTTGCTTTCCGTTCTGAGCGGCACAACGTGTTAGCACCTCAGCCAACGCGGCGGCCGGGTGATTCACTCGATATTGTTTGAAAAAGTAAAACTGACAGCGCGTAATGGCTCGAAGCAAATGAGCACACTAATTCGCAGCATACAAGTAACAATGATATTCTAAGCCAGTGCTTACCGATTCAGATCACCCGAACTCTGGGCCTCGCTTACTATCGACCCGCGCGGTCCTTGTCAAGCACGACGCGGCCGCGGTAACCCGTAATCTGGCCGCCTCCGGTGCCGCTGTAAAGCACAAGCGGGACGTGTAAGATGACCGACCACAATACAATTGTGCTCGCACTCACCTCTGCTGCTCTCGGAGTTTGGCAAGGCTGTGGTGTTACGCGCAGGGACTTCGTTCAAAAGCGCTACCAGCTCCTGCCACATGTCGTCCCGGTCCTCCCTCGTGAACGACGGCTCCAGCGGGCACGACAGCGTCGCGATCTGTGGATGCTCTTTCACAAAAGCCAGCAGAAGCTCCCTTTGACGATCAGACTAGGGATAATCAGACACCCGAGAACCAACGCAGACGTCGCGATGGGACGACATTTTGAAACTGCGTCAGCCGCTACTTTTCTTTTTTTTTTCGCGTTCGCGACACCATCTAGCGACGACGTCAAAAAAAACTAACATTATTAAATATCATCACTCAAAGCTGTTGCTGTTTGAAAGATTGTTTGAGCTTGAGAAGCAAAAACAATAATTTTCTGTAAAGTAATTATATTTATTAAAAGGCGAGAAACGCTTCACGGTCCCCGTGCCGACGTCACAGGATGCGCGTCTACTTCCGGAAAGCTCTCCGCTTCACGATTGGCTGTTCTCTTCCTCTCGGCGGTTCTAGGCGGGAGAGCTGCGCCTCCTCTCACTTTTGTGACGTAGGCACCGCAGAACGAACGCGAACGAACAAAGATCTCCGATCGCCCCCCTGGTCGTCAGCTTGGGAGAGGACTGCTCCCACTCCGTACGGTGATGCGTCACAGCACAGGCTAGCAGTAGGGGTCTCCTTTCGTCGTAGTGTCGCAGAACTGTAGACTTACGAAGTAGTTGCTTAAGGGCAACAAATGACTCTTAGTGGCGTGGCGACCAAGTCCATGGGACTTCTTTCTGCAGGAGCTGGTATAGATCGTTGGCCACTGTAGTTCGATGTTCTAGGAAACGGTCGTAGAACGTTAATAGCCCTAAGAACGACTGCAGTTCTTGCTTGTTAGTAGGCACTCATGCTTCAGTAATTGCTCGCACTTTGTCTTCAGTGGGATGGATACCCTGCGCGTCAATTTGATGTCCAAGAAACTTCACTTCAGGCACCGCAAAAACACATTTTTCTTTGCTGATGCGCAAGTTAGCATTTGATAGCTTTTCCAAAATGAGCTCCAAGCGTTCTGTGTGCTCTTCATAGGAAGCGCCACCGACAATAACATCGTCCAAGTAGACGCAAACGCCAGGGATCCCGCTAAGTGTAGACTCCATAAATTTCTGGAAGATTGCTGGCGCAGCAGATATTCCGAATGGTAGCCTTTTAACTTTGTAGAGACCCTTAATGGTGTTTATCGTGAGCAGTTCAGACGTGATTCGCTCACCTTCAGCTGCTGGTAGGCTTGTGTCAAGTCCAGGGTGCTGAAGATTTTTCCACCACGAAGCGTGCTAAAAACCTCTTCCGGTGTCGGCAGTGGGTAGGAAGATGCTTTTGTCGCCAGGTTGACAGTGCTCCGGTAGTCCTCCGCAGAGGCGTAGGGTACCGTTCTTCTTTCGGACGACAACGAGTGGTGTAGCCCATTCCGAATGTTGCGTCGGTTCGATGATCTCTTGTTTCTGCAGTCGGTCAAGCTCATTCTCGACTGACGTTTGTAGGGCGAAAGGCACCGACCTAGCTTTCAAAAATTTCGGCGTCGCATCCTCCCGAAGCTCCAGTGTGACTGGAGGTCCGTTGTTTCCAGGTATTTCTTCGGAGAAAACCGCTTTGTACTTCTGTTGAAGCTCCTCCACTGACGGATAGCTGGGTGTGTGGTGAACTCCGCCAACGACCACTCCAAGAGGGGTGAACCAATTTCGTCCTAAAAGGCTTGATCCAGAACCGTGAACGACTAGCAAGGGGAGCTGATGGGTCTGACCGTTGTAGTACACGTCTACGTTGGCACAGCCCAGTAGTGGAAGAGAATGTCCGGACCACGTTCTCAGCTGCGTGTCGTCTTGCTGGAGAGCTGGTGCGTTCTCACGCCAAGTGGCGCGAAAAGTGTCCTCGCTGATGAGCGTACATGCTGCTCCGGAATCCACCTCAAACCTGATAGGGCGCTGGTGTACCAAGATTTCAGTCGTAATCTTCGGTCTCGTGCCGAGGTTCACAACGGCGTTCAAGTCATATAGTGCCGATGACGTTAGTGCTGTTCGGCTTTTATCTTGCGTCTGGCCCTCCTGTGCGTCGACATTGTTGTTCCGTTGCACTGAAGTCTTCGGTCGGAGCTGTTTGCGCTTCGTGATGCATGCCTTTTCAATGTGTCCCAGTTTGTGGCAAAAATTGCAGGTCGCTGTCTTGTATCGACATACCTGGGGATCGTGCATGTCGTCGCATCGCCAACAGCGCTGTGTCTTTTTGCTTGATTTCGCCTTAGACGTGGAATGACCTGACTGCTCACTGGTGTGATGCACCGGCTCGACGTTCCGTCGAATATCCCTCTGCTGGTGACCGGCGCTCTCCGCTCGTTGGGCGATGTTGTAGGCTTTGGAGAATGTGAGACCCGTCTCCGCGAACAGGCGTTGTTGTAGGCCTTCGTCACGCAGTCCGCACACAAAACGGTCACGCAACATAACGTCCAAGGGGAGCATAGTGGTGTTAGCAGGTGTGGCAGTCGATCCTCCCTCCTGCGCAGCAGCTGAAGTTGTCGCGGTCAACGTCCCGAAATTGCAGTCAGCAGCGAGCTTTTTGAGAGCCGCTACGTATTCGGCCACTTTTTCGCCTTCCAGTTGGTCTCGCCGTTGGAAGCGGGCTCGACAGTAGACCTCCGATGGCCTTGGGTCATAGTGTTCTTGTAGCGCTGCTACGATGTCGTCGTAGTCAACGGTTGCTGGAGTGCGTGGCTGAATCAGGGCACAGACTGTGTCGTATGTCTGCTCCCCACACAGCGTTAGCAGGTTGGCTCTCTTCACTGCTGCATCAGTGATGTTGTTAGCCTCGAAGTAAAATTGAAGGCGTCCAAACCACGATGACCATGATGAGCCGTTGAATTCGGGTAGCCGATTTGGGAGCCCGTGCGTAGCCATAGCTTGTAGCTTGTCAATATCGTTGCGTAGCGTAGGTCCAAATCCACTTCCTCGTCGCCACTGTTATGTCCGATGTTGTCGTCGGCCCATAGACGTACGCGTGGGTCGCGGTAGTCTCAAAAAGCGTAGACAGCCTCGAACGGTTAAAAACAGGTTTATTCTTACTCGGATGGAGGCGGCAGCCGAACTGCCGGGAGAAAGAAACGATCGGTGGCTCGTTTGAGCCGAGCGGGGGAAGGGGAGGAGTCAACATCTGGAAGTAGTTTCAGCATCCGGTCCTCCGCAGGGCTCGCTCGTGACACAGGGAGTGCTTGGAACACAACATTATCATGAAAAAAAACATGGCTGATCCCTCCGTCATAGGAATCGGTATAACACGAAAGTGAAACGTGTCTTCACAGAAGTAGTGCTTATTGTGTAGTGATATATGAGACCTTGTGCAATGTCTATTCGTGTTTGGCAGCTATAGCACCGTTTGACGTGGATGCACCCATGTTGACAGCATGTCTCTATCGCGAAGACTAACGCCCATGATCATGATTAAACCGTTGAGGTAGCTGACGGTGTGAACATATATTTGGACACAGCGAATCGTGAATCGCGCGTAAGGATGATATCAACAAGTTCATAATCAACATTGGTACCCGGTATGCACTTCTTCAAAGCGTCGTCAATTAAGGAGAGAAACGGCACGGTGTGCGCTTTCTAGTAATGGGTAGCCGACGCCTGTGCTCATGCATACATAACACACACTGCACTTCAGCAACGCGGGAGGTAGAGGTTCGTAGCCTGAGCCGCAAACGCGTGCGTCCCGCTGGCCTCTGTCTCGCAGGCGCTGCTCTCGCTCCACCAAGGCACGACATTCGCCCGTCGAAATCGCGTCCTTTCTGCAACGCATATTGCAGCAGTTTTGTTAGTCGGTGCTCTCGCAATTGAAGCAGTCGGCGGCAGAGAAATCCCGTTCGTGCACGTGGAAGCTGCACTACTCCGATGAGCCGACGCACGCTAACACGAATCCAAAGGCAAAGAACGTAACTGCGTCAAGGGTGCCTCGGCGACGCCAGCGCGGCCAGTCTACCTCTCTGGTATCGAGACGCTTTAACCATGACCTCCGATATCACGTGCAATCTCGGAGTAAGCGCTAGTAAGTGTCGATCGTGAAGCATTACTTCTTTTCACCTCTCACAGACGGCGGCACCGCCCCGCTCCGCCCGCCGCGAAAGAGAAGGTGTGAAAGATATAAGGCGCGTTCGCGCCGTGCCTAGCATCTCCCGAGTTGGCTTAGTCGGCAGAGCGTCGGGCGCTTGCCGTCGCGGCCGCAACGTCGTGGGTTCGATTCCCAGCGGGGTATCTTTTTCCTGGTTTTTTTTCTTTCTCACCCGTTGGCGTCCATTTTATCAACGTCATATCCGTGACGGATGTACTTGGTGGACCCCGGCATAAAACACTTTCGTGTTAAAAGGCAAAACAAGGGTAACGTCACGCCAGCCTTACCTACGCAGCACAGGCGATTCTTGGTACAGCCGTGGTGCTAAGCCGTCTCCGACGTGACGTCATTGGTGGAAAGAAACCGGCACACTCAGTGTCGCACAACAATCTTACTTTTTTTCGAATACCTTTTTCGAATGTGCAACACAAGTGACTGCACGAATATAAAATGAAAATGGGGTATTGGAGCCCGGCTTCCACCTAGGCTCCAATACCCTATTTGTCTTCATATTGCGACAGATTGAAACTGTTTCTGCCCGGAAGCACGAGTATATAGGCTTCCAATTCCTAGAATGGCCCACATCGAAGCCTACACTTTTTTGCCTCGCAAAACCGTGCTTCGTTGCTGAATCGAAATACACTACGTATACATGCTGTGCGAATGTACGCAAGAACGGTCGCAATCGGTCGGGCAAGCTACATCGGCCAGTCACAGTACTTTACCAAGGCTAACCACTGTACAAGCTGAATACATGTTTTTCCTTTTCTTCGGCAGTAAGACATCCTCCCCCCTCCCCTCTCCTTGTTCCCTAGAATAAGAAAAGAAAAGAAAAGGAAAGAAAAGAAAAGTAAAAGTGAGGAACTGCGAAAACGACGCATACACGCGAACGCGCGCGTGCGCCAGAATATGACTCAGCTCAGCTCAAGAAAGGAAGCACACGGAGAGCTCGGACTGTTAATTCTTATTGTGCAAACGTTGTTTTCGCTGGATATTATCATTTCTGGGGCTTAAAAGAAATAAATGTCAATGAAGATATGGCCTAAAACACGAGCCGTATATATGGGAATGAAAGTATTCGAACTGTACTCCTGATTAGCTGCCGCCAAACAGAGCTTGCACAGCACTGCACGCTTTTGTAGCAGCCGGGCATATAGCTGAATGGAAGGGGACTGCTCATGCAAGATTGTTTTCGACAGCCGTGCGTCCATCGCACTTCGCCGTTGGCTAGTCTGGCTATGTGCCTTCTTACTTCACAAACAGATAAACAAACAAAAATAACACCGCATTATGTGGCCCTTTCAAAGGCTGTGGGGAAAAACTTATATTTTCCGGCGACAGCAACTCTTGGTTGTTGCAAGAAGAAGTAAGTTTCACGCGGGAGGAAGCAAAACAAATAACCGGCATCCAGGTTATGTTTGCGTGCGTCTCAGAAATGACTCCCGTGGGACTTGAGGGACAGGGTCACGAGCGCTTGAATAAACAATAGGCGCCGTGGCCTCCCTGTTTTGTCGGGTAGTTTCCAGGTACGAAAAGGGGTTCCAATGCGGCCAGTTCAATTTCACCTCCATTCTCAATCGCCAGGCGAGGCGTCAACGCATACTACGGACGTGATGGCTCCCCAAGCAGTATTACTCCTACCCACCCAGACATTCTCTCCCCGCTATTTCAGCTTTGCAGATATTCGAAGGAGGCGTTATCTGGGGGACTTTTCTATGCGTGTGGAGCCATGTTTTCAGTGTAGCCGGCAGTACGGCACTATGACACAGCGATCGCTTACCGGAGGCTCACCATCCAGTATATCTTTACATTGTCGAGAGTGTAAGTGCACACCAAAATTCGATGAATGTACAGTTTTGTATAGGCACATGAATGAAGAAGCGCGTGTAATGATTAAGGCTTGGCATATCGATAATAGTGGTAGCGCATGCGCGAGTCAACCATCGAATAACTAGCATAAAGAAGAAATCAAATGTCTTAACAGTTATTTTTCACATAGACTCCCACGCGTGCCGGATTGATAGGTTCGCCTATTACCTGGACATGTGCAGATAAGTTTTTGTGTCATTTCTTTTCCGGCGCTGTGCGCCTCCTCAGTTGTTAGTCGGCGTTTGTGGTGTCTCGACTTCTTTCCTGTGTCCGCCTTTGCACGCCCTGCCTTTTAGAATGGACACAACGTCACTAGTTCTTCCATCGGATTGTCACCGGCGTTATTAATCCGGGGCCGAATTCACAATTCGTCTAGTTCGTAAGCGCTAAATGCCATTGGCCGGTAGGCTTTGCTAATGATATGTACGGTATCAGCATCGGCTGACATATTCTGTAAGAAATTTTTTAGCGTAACGTATGACTTTTTTTTGCGAATTCAGGCCCCGATGACTTTGTTTCGAAACTAGCGTACGGGGAAGACCAGAAAAAAAAATTGAATATTGTCTTTCCACCTTGAACATAGTGTAGCTTCGCACTGATTCTGTTTCTCTTATATGTAAGTGCTGAAATTATATTAAATTATAAGGTTTATCTTCCAGAAACTGTGTAGCCGGCCAAGAGCGACGCCGAAGTTTGCGCTTTTAGCTTAAGACGTTTCAGCCAATCACGATGAGGGACATATCGCAAGCTTAGCCAGCTGATCAATGGGAAAACGCACTTACGAAAGAGAAGTTTTGTGCATTCGGCCCCTGATCTTCTTTTTGCGAAATAACCGCAGCCACAGCGAATCCTTCACAGCGAATGCTCCTGTTTTTTTCTTATTGTGGCTTCGATGCACTGTGAAGAAATTGAGGCATGCAGAAGCAATGCAAATGTCGAGAGGAGTCTTTCTCTTTCCCTTTCTCGTTTTCCAAAGGTGAACCAACGCAGGGAAATCGCTTTATGTGGCCGTCCAGAATAAAGCCTGCAGCTCAGAGCGATTCGCAATGAGCGGGCCGTTTTCAGTCGCCCGAGGAATGTCTCAAGGGTGAGCTGGAGATGAAAGAAACATGACAAGCTTCTTATGCTGGATCTTCCAGTAATTTGCAAAATAAAGCGATACTTCAAGAACATTCCTGTGTGCCCCTTACTCACTTTGATATTCTATGCGATGTTGCAATTCAAACGAGATCGGCAATGTGCCATATTGCTCAGAGGCTGCATGCAGCCTCTTCCTCTAGGAGAAACCGAAACACGACTGCGGCGATTCGTCGTAGAGGTTGAGCCCTAGCAACAAACACAACTGTTCTGTAACATTTCTGCACTTACGTCGGTACTTTGTGTTATCGAACTCAGCGCATCAAAAATGACATGTCGGGCTTCGTGGGATCAAGAGCAGTAGTTTCTTCACTCCCTCCACACTTTGTTTTTATTTCGAACGCTTGCCCTTAGGCATGGTAATTCGCGGCATTAATAAAGCACATGTAAATTTATTCGAAGCTCTTTTAGTTCTGAAATGTGGAAACGAAAAGAAAGAACAAAGAAAAAAAATTCGGCAGATCCCACGCCTTGTGGGAATCGGTTTCAGGCGAGGCAGCCGGCCAGTGATTGTCTAGGCTGCATTTTTTGGCTTTGAGAATGCGTTAGAAACGTCCATCAACGTGTTTTTGTAAGTATAGTAGTTGTGTGCACATCGTGGGCTTACCAGGAACGTCGACTACCTGGTGTTTAAAGGGTAACTTATGGTCTGACGTAACGTCAGCGTCAGAACTCACGTTAGAGCACAGATGTCAGTATTGTCGGAACGAAGTCCACCTTACGGCGCGATGATGTGAATATCATACGTAACTTTCTTTAGCGTATTCCTCCGAGGTCGAGCAACGCTTGAATACAGCTTGCTGATTCATACGAATAAAAATGTAATGTTTATTAGACTGGTATAAAAGCGGAGTCAACACTGGAGCCCCAATTAACGTTAACCCGACGAAACGCCTGTATGATATGAGTAAATACGTAATGCTTATTGCTTTTGTATAAAATTAAATAGCCAGCACTGCAACCACAATTGATGTTGCACTGACATTACGCCTGCATAGGGTCTTTTTTCCAAAGTAGCTTCAAGACCTGGCGTGGTTCTGTGGTAGAATACCTGACTGCCACGCAGAATGCTTGGGTTCGGTTCCTACTGGGATCCTGATTTTTATTCTTTACATTTGTCGTGTCAACGCTGCCGATGTCGGTTTCTCTTATCACTCTCGCATTTAAATTACCAATGTCTGTTCTCGCCGTTCCTGGGTGAATATAATTTGTCAATCACCTGTGGCGCATACCCGTACACCGCGGCCCGTGGTATATGTGCCACACGTGTCTGGAGGAAAGGGTTTGACGACGTACGCGACGGGATTTTCACGTGATTCATATCATGACCAGACAGTCATATTTGTGAAACCCTCTTACCCTCCTATACCAATTTTGGTCAAGAACAAATTAAAGAGGCCACCATCAGAGCACCCAGACGTAGGCGGCTAAATAGATAATAGGTACGTAGATAGAAACGCTCAAAGTGCTTTAGGTTCGCTAAGAAATGCTTCGCATTTTACAGGCCAAACGGCAGCTCGAGCCGCGTTGTTGGGAACTGCATCTATGCAATTAGTTGCATTGGTCCTTTGCAGAGATCGGCTCCTTAAAAAGAAAAGAGAGAGAGAGAGAGAGGGGGGGGGGGGAAATGGAGGCGTATTTTGCATATCACACGACTTCTACATTCGTTTCGCACGAACTAAATAAATAAATAAATAAATAATAAATAAATAAATAAATAAATAAATACCATTCCTGTTTGGCTTTCAATATTGCCACATGGTAAACCGGAGTTTTCAATTGATTATTCAATCATGTCTGGATTGGTTGCCACCGATGCCAGAAAATCAAGGAAAATCGAGAAAAACGAAAGAAACATAATTGTAATAAAATGCTGCAGTACACTATAACAGCCTGACAAACCAGGGATAATAGGACTTTATATATGCCGCGCTGCTTTTTCTGGCTCCGAGGAAATTATTGGTTAGAGAGAGCACGTAGAGAAGGGAAACCGGTGGGTAATGATCGGGAACATCATCGCCTGTAAAGCTTGCTTTTTTGCACAAAGAGTAATCTTACAGAGAAGCCGACTGTACAACAGCACTGGAATCCGATCGGTAAAGCGAATGCGGTGTGCCAACGATTGTAGTAGTAGTTGCAGATTCTGAAAGGCCATTGGCTGGTCGTTCACGCACACTTCTGTGCAGAACAGTCGTAGCGTCTTGTATCTTCCGTATGTCTGCCGCACAGCACGGTGCAGTGAACGTTACGGTGTAAAGAAGATGTTAACGAACTATAATACGCGCTACGAAAACATGAGCAAACTTGACTGGTCAATCCTGATATCCAGTAACGATAGGGTAAAACGTGAATTTCTTGTAGACTGTCGGGTCTTCTAGCCCCCCTCTGCAGCACGCACGGTGGAAACTTTTTAAGCATGCACCATAACAACAAGCGCCGCCTCGGCCATGCGCATTTGAAGGGTCAGCGTGGGCAAAGGACCCGCACAGGAGCGGTCCAGACGGAGGCTGGCCGATGAGAAGCAGGAGAGACTAGGGCTGGGGCTCTTTTCCCTGGGGTGGGTGGCGGCGCGACGCGTACATAGCGTTTCCTTCTGGCGTTCTGCGGAGGGGGACCGTGATAGAACAGCCTGTCTGTCGTTCTACTACAGTACCTTGTCTAGCGCTGCCTGTTCTCGTCTTAAGGTTAGACTAGGTTAGTTTTTTCACTGTCATCATGAGGTTCCATATAGAGTCCATGTGAGATCATAGGTTAGGCTAGACTAGGTTGGGTTAGGTTAGGAAAAGCGTGCGAGGTGAGCCGAGGTGGCTGGTGCCTTCGTGTGAGCTGTCCCCTAGCAGGCTCAAGGCAATGGCCTGGGAGAAAAGCCAGTGAAAGGGAAGGTAGGGGGGCAGATCACTGCATGTCCTTTCCTCTAGCTTGCCGGGACAAGACGGCTGCGCCAGCTATCCGTGCAGCTGAACGCACAGCCGGCTGTGGTGGTTTCATATAAATTGCTATCGTTATCAATGTGTACGTGCGCCTTCAACCGAAACGCCGACTTTTGTTGCCGCTGTTACGACGCTTAACGTCGATGCGCTTCAAATCCTTCCGGGGCTCTTCGTAATAACCTCGTTCGCTGATCATTAGGACACTCTTAAATGTTTTACCTGACTTCTTCAAGAGAGTAAAACAATGTAGTACAAAGACGCAAAAAGTAAGTCGCTTATTTGTATAATTTCTTTTTCCTTCTTCAACATTAATGTTGACGCAGAGCGCTCCGTTCGCTCACTACAACAAAGGTCATAACGCCCTCTTTTTTACAAATGTGCAGAAGCAGAACAAATGAAACTATCCGGATTTACGAGGGCTCCCTGAAAATTGACTTGGAGCTTTCATGACAAAGGCGAGCGCTGTTCGCCTTAAGTCCACCGGGAGAATTCACTTGGAACGAGGCTTAAAGGATGTTCCTCCAAAGCTCTTCAATCCGATTCGACCTGCGACGCACAGTCATTACCGTGTTACAAAAGCGCCAGCTCAAAGACCATAAACAATGGAATGAGGCCGGATTGTTTCGAATCGCATGAAAGAATCAGGGAGTTTCGAAGACACGAAATCCGAGGTGAACAATTATTATCACTCGAAGAAAAGTATTTGTAAATAAAAAATACCATTAGCACTTTTCTTGACATCAAAGCCCAACTGTGTTCATTATAGATGGCAAAAGATATTACAGTTTCGTCCTGCGCGAGAGACAGAGACGGGGATAAAGGTTGCAGGTTTTTAAAGGTTACTTTTTTACGTCATAAACTGGAAGGTACGTTTCTTGTTGGAATTGCAATTCGTGCTAAGACCGGCACGGTCTACAAAAAGAGAAATGCTCAACCTACTGAAAATTCCCGATTGTTTAGTTTTTACTGTTTACGTTGAACATTCCATGCTTTGTGTTTTTGCGTTTAACGTTGCGTTTCTTTGACCCGAGCTTTAGCTTTCGTTGGAGGCCAAGTTAGGAAGTGATTCAAACAGCGTCTAAAGTCTCCTTTTGTTCAGCGTAAGACCAATTATGAAATAAAGAACTAAAAAATTAGAGCAGCTTGCTATAAATCGCGCAAGACTCGGTCACAGCAGTGGGCACCTAGATGGACATGGCTTACTGGGCCTTTACCACCTCACCCCTCTCTCTTTCCCACCCCTTGCTATGCTATACTATACTACACTTCTCTTGTTAACCATCTGTACAGAGTGATCTGGCGGTGATTGAGCGGGCGCCGGTTCATGATGATCATTTTCTATCTACGACATACGGCAAACCTCGAACATAACAGCTCTGCTGTAAAAATGAGGAACAGGAGACAAAAAGGTGACAACATGAGCACTTACCAACAACAACCAGTTGTTAGTAAGCGCCCGCGGCATTCACGGCAGGGGGCGAACGCCATACCTTGTGAGGACTCAATCACGCGACGTCGAGGACGCGAGAGAGTCGACCGTCTCGCGGCAACCTCGCACACAGCGGGGCAACGACATCGCTATTGAGCTACCGCGTCACGTACAAAAGGCAGTTATGAGCTCCCGATGATAGTATGGCGAAACTCCTGGTATACTATATCAAGATGAATAAGGTAAAGTTCGAGAAAAGAGAATAGTGGGCAAATAAAGCACAATACAACGATTTTCGTGCACGTGTAATTCAGCGCGAAGCCAGCGCCGATGTCTATGAAAGGTGGATGCTTTCTTTGAGAAAGGTCAGTCACCTTTCCTAGACTAGCCGTGGCTCATACGTCAATAGGAATTTCGTCTTCTAATGAAAGAAATGAAAGACAGAAAAGAAAAGAAGACTACGATGGTGTTGTTTGATATGTGTGTGTGTGTGTGTGAATGTGTTTTCGCATATGTGTGCTCGTGTGTTTATTTTAAGTGTAATACTATTGTATGTTATTTTTTGTGTTGTATAAAGAGTAGTCGGCGCCTTGTTTGTGCACCAACATCTCCTTTTGCATTGCATCAATAAAATGACTTTGTTCTCTGGCCATGATTGGTTCCAATATTGAGGCATCGGGCTCGTAGAGAAATATTCCGCGAGCAAATAGCAGCCGCTACAGTCACAACGTGCTCTGCTCCGCGAGTACACACAATTAAATCCAATTCAAAACAATGAGCGCTTATTGTGGAGGAATTCGAGTCAACTTTGTAGTTGTAGAGGGTAATTGGACGAAAAAAAAAAGGTTGGAGTAGGCAATAACAGAAATACCCCGTGTTCACACTACGCTGGACACTTGTGCACAAAGCCAGTAATTTGTAAAGTCAATTTATATTTCAGGTGGCAGGCAGCGAAGGTGTTCGCCAGCATGAGTCACAGGGCAGGGCGCGGTGTATCGACCAGGTTCGCCGACTCCCATCCATTGTGTGTGGGTAGCGCTTCGCTGATTCTCAGCTGATGACATCCTGCCACTTCGAGGCCAAGAAAAGAAACTCATTACGAGACTATATTTGGCCGCAGCTATGGCAATAACCCATCTCCTTTTTCAGGAATACGACAGCCCACTGTGAGACGCAAAAAAAAAAAAGAAGAGCTCTTACGGCTCGGCAGATTCAGACTCAACGCAGAAGAAGATGGTACTACACATTACATCCGGGCGCTGTCAAGGTAAGGTTATTCCAAACTGTTATCATTGGTGTTTTCTTCATTCGGTCTTCACGATTGGTCAATTTCTTTTTTGCGCCACGCCCACTTCACCTGCGTGTGAGTCGGCGTTAAGAACACTGCGAAAACTTCCCGTCTCAAAACGAATTTACGTACGGATTACGAATGAAAAAGCCGAAAAGAAGAAAAAAATATGCCGTATTGAAAATAGCGTACTTTCTTATTTTTTATGTAGTCGTGCTTAAATGGTCATTACGCAGAGGACAATTTTGGAGTCATTTGTTGCATCGCGTTACGAGCAGCTGCCCAGAAAATTTCGACCAATCAAATACAGCTAACGGCCAATGTGGAAGGATAAAATGCGGGATATTTTTACGTTATAATCACCCATATTTTTCTCCAAGAAAATTTGGCAGATCCCACGTACCGTGGGAATCGATATTATGCGAAGCATGCGTGGGGATGGTGAGTGTGGCGTAATTTTTCACATTGAGCGAAACGTTACGGAATGACGCTAGAGAGAGATATGGAAGTTGTATACGCACACTCATATGCTGAAGAGTCGCATATCTATTATATAACCAGTTGTTTACACTAGCGTAACGATGGCAACAGCAACATGGCTGATAACAACTCCTGACGCGGTTAGCTGATATGTAGTTTAGAAGAGCTTTCTAGTACCTTCATGATATGTAGTGCTTATATTCTTCAATACTGGATAGTGCGAATCCGAACAGGACAAAGAAGGAACACAGATGCACAGGACAGGCGTTACTCGCAACTAAGCTTCATTCATGAAAGTTTGCCTAGATAAATACACAGCCGAGTGGCAAGCGCAGGCGCACTGCACGTTCGTTACAGTCACAGTTACAGTTATAATGCTTATACTTGTCCGTTGTGACGGACAACGCACGCAAGTTTCACGAACCCGTGTGTATGTGTAGAAAGGTTTCTTGACGGTTCTTGAACAAGGTCATCATCACCATGACCAGTGAGCACCACCAGCTGCACCGGACTTGTTAATCGGATACTTTCGTGATCGCGGCTATGAGGAGTCTAAGCGTAGTGAAGGGCGAGTATATAGTGCAGCTGGTGGAAATCCTGGATGCCTCTACGATGAAATGATCTATGATGCCTCTTGTCGTTGACGTGGCACCGAGGTCTTTTGATGCCCACTCCACATATAATCCGTCTTTCACGCAGTATAAGGACCAAACGTTGTTGGGTCTTGATAAATCAATGTTGAAGCCACCGGTAGTGATGAGAGGCCTGGTTCTCTCAGCAGATTTATTGTAGGAAGCATTGACGCCGGTTTTTGCGTAATCCACGTGGTCCACGTTGAGGACTACGTGGACGAGTGGATGGTAGTTGAGCGTCTTCCAGGGGTGTTCTGTCTTCAGTTTCTTCACTTTCCTTGTGTCCGCCACGGTGGTGTAGCGGTTAAGGTGCTCGGCTGCAGACACGAAGGTCGCGGGTTCGATCCCGGCCGCGGCGGTCGCATTTCGATGAAGGTAAAATGCAGGATGCCCGTGTTCTGTGCGATCTCGGTACACGTTAAAGAATACCCGATGGTCAAACTTTCCGGAACTGTTCGCTACGGCGTCTCTCATATCATATCGTGGTTCTCGGACATAAAACCCCAACAGTTATTACGATTATCACATTCCTTGCGTGTCAAAGTGTGTGTTGGCGGTTACTGTGTTAGTTGAGACACTGTATCACCTGTGGCGCGTACCCGCATAACAACTCTGGTTTACGGGCATGTGCCACGCGTGACTGAGAGAAAGGGTTTCATGACGTACGCGACAGGTATTTTGCATTATTCATGTCATGACCAGTGAATCGTGTTCGTCATACACTGATCCCCTGCTGTGCCAATTTTGGTATATTACTAGTTTTGGAGACGACCAGGAGAACGCCCAGACGTAGGCGGCTAGATAGATAGATAGATAGATACGTAGATAGAAACGGGCGAAGTGCCTGATGTTCGCTAAGAAATGCTTCGCATTTAAAACAAGTTTGATTATATTCAGGGACTCGCAGGCTACAATAAGTTTAGAAGACAGCTGATCACCGATCACTCTAAAGCTAGCTTCTCGGATCCCCGGTCAGGGCAGATATGTTTTCGTATATTGAAAGTAAAATTCCAGAAAAAGTTTCAAGCGAGTGTCGGAGCGTATATTCTGAGTGAAACACAACACAGTCTATAGCCACGCGCACAATGTAATGTGAAACCCGTTCTCAACTCGTTTTACGTGTTTATGGTTTCTCATTTGGTTGCAGCAAACATTGCTTGATCAAAATGCATACCACGGAAGCCGAGACATCAGCTTATCTCTCTGCACTAAAGGTTATATCCTTACAAAGAACTGGTCATGGTGAAACTCCCGAATGCGGTTGTAGATTTACTGAAGAAGGTTTATATAACCTGCATCTAGATTTCCCACATCACGACAGGCAAGGACGCCGAGTAAATCGACATCAATGGCATTACAGCGCAGACCAATCATCCGAGAAAAAAGTTGGGCCCGTGGCCAAGAAGGGCCGTTCAAAAGTGCGATTTAACAGCATTAAAAATTTGTTGAAGACAGCTTTAACGCCGCTGTGTATATGCACGTGACCGCCGGTGATGTTATATTGACTGTCATGTTGTGTCTGTACATGATAACGCAGCTATGTGTTGCGCATACCACCCACTGATTTGAGAGCTTCTTGTTCTATTATATTATATTTCGTATCTTTGAGAGTTTCTTTTACAATGTCCTGGAGAGTGAATGTGATGGCGAACAAGTACGCAGTATGTACGACTCATTTTTTAACGTACCGGTGTTACATTGACAACTTTCCTTGTTATTGTGTTGTATTGACCCCTGTGTGTCGTACGATGTATCTACTCAAGGGCGTTGTATCTACAAGAGTAGCTGGAGCCTAACTTGGAAGGAGGAGGATGTTGTAGGTTGCCGGCGGATCTAGCCTTGCGAGATTTGCAAGCAATTGCCCTCCCGGTTTCCTCCTTTCAGCTTATGTTGAAAATATGTCCATTTTTCTAAAAAGCGAAACGCGAGCAGGCTACAAAGACGGCGCGCGCAGCGTGACGCAACAGTGCTCATGCCGGAGTCCTATGAGCTATCCCGCATACGGTGTTGTGCTGGGCCCGCGTATCACCACACCATGCCCCTATATAAATGTCACTCATCACCATTCACATGCGAGGTCTGTAACGTTTAAAAACTTAAAAAGTAGCCGCGACACCTCCTTCCTGAATCTCCAGTGACCATGCGGAAGCACCATATCATTCACACTGCCCTGTGGCGAGCCTATTTGGGCGTCAACATCTTATATCATCCTCATAAAAAAGGGTGAGAAAGGTTAGAAAATCTAAACGCCGCTCGTAGAAGTGACCAGCTATTTTCATTGGGGCTGCCACTTTACGGAGTCTGAACGACATTGATTGGATGAGGAGTGGAAGCATGCGATACGACGGGTCTATAAATCGCAGGACTTTGTCGTCAACAACGTACGTTACGAACATTAGCTCTGTTAATTCAGGGTTACACAGTTGGCGGAGTCTCAGACGGTGCGCCAACCACTGCGCCCGAGGGTTTGCGGAGTAAACTGTTCGGTGGAAACCGAACCCCTCTCTTAGTAGTTTTCCGTGGTTTTACTTTGGTTTCAGGGGCGTAGCCAAGGGGGGGGGGGGGTTGGGGGGGTTCAAACCCCCCCCCGAAATTTTTCAATTTGCTTGCGTATATATACACGCACACATACAAACGCACGCACGAACATGCATAAAGTATGGTTGAACCCCCCCCCCCCCCGAAAAAAATTTCTGGCTACGCCCCTGTTTGGTTTATATTGTAATTACTTAGGCGGACAGCTGTCATCGAGTTAAAGCTCGGTCAAGGCCTCCCACGATTAACTGTTCGTATTTGAATCCGTGTGACTCGATTGCTTCTTGTCAACGAGGACTTGTAATTGACTCTTTTGTTTGCACTCTGGCGGGGCGTCGATATGCTTCCCGAAAGCCAGGGGGTGGTGGGGGAAGTCGCTCTGGAGCCACCAAGAGAGCAGGTCGGAGCGAGTGCTGGTCAGATATTTTATAGAGCGGAACAATATGCGAGTTCTTAAATGTCTAACTCGGGTAACTAAAGTCAAATAAATCAAATCAGAAAAATGTCTGCGGATCTCATGTTAGATCGCCTCGTCTCTCCGGCGCGGAGAAAGTAGCGAATACGTTTCTACGCTACAATATGTGCAGCATCAGGGTTGGCCGATATTTTCTATTACGAACAATAATAGCGTAAGGCGTCCTTTTTTAAAACGGGCCCTGAGCACGAAGTGAAACAGCCTCGTGACAGCAACTCGCATGTGAGGAAGCAACCACCTCTTCACCCGAGTTTTACACTCAAGCTAAGGCTTAGGATCTTCAACGATTTAGGGGTATCACATATCCGTAGTTTCGCAACAAGCTTTTGCCGGAATTTCTCCATCTTTTTGTAATAAGTATTGCATTCGCTTTCATGCTCTGCCTAACATGATCTTTATATTTGTTTCGTTCTCGCTACAACAATATTTCAACGTGTCCTCGCTGCACTTGAAACCAATCATTAGCCTACACTGAAAAATTGGGCAGTGCCTTGGCTCTATGGTGGTCTATTTGAGCCGCTTTAGTTTTGCTTATTGCTGATGTAGAAGTGTCGCTTCTACGCAAGAAACTACTTGACTGCAGGACACACCCGGATTTCGTCACTGCACAAACCCGTCGACGGTGTGGCGCAAGAGAGCGATTAATCATTTCGGCCTCCTTTATTTTGATCCTTCACTGATTCTTTATTTAGTGTTTCCATTCTATACGGCTGCAATACAAATATTAAAAAAGAGTTAACAGATTCGCCCAAAATGCAAAACCATTGTAACCTTCAGACAAATATAAGTTCACAACATCCTCGCTTCTAGTTTCTATTTATACTGATTCCCGGAACTCCCTTTCTTTGACCCAATTTCCTCTCTCCCTCATCCTCGTATTCGTCTTTACAAAAAAAGTAAAGAAATACCAGGCCATTGTATGCGCAGTTTCTGCTTTCTTAGGAAACCACTACTGGGTCGACAGCACCAACTGAGACACTGAAACCCTTACCGTTTCCAGTTTTTATCTTCCCTTGTTAATAGAGGTTGACACCAGTATACTCACTACTTTATGGCGCTCTTGGGCCTTGCACCAATAAACTGCTAATTATCATGACAATCATAATAATCATCACCGCCACCACGACCTCGACCAATACGATTGCCAGCACCCCCGCTCTACAGAGCCAGTACCACAGCTTCCATTATTGTTTGATGCATTACAACATAAAGCTTTAATTATCATCATCGTCATTTGTACCACACCTGTGCACCTATCCGAACATAAGCCGTTCGTCGCTCCTTACTTTCTTCCTGTGCCCAGCTTTCCCTCTCCCTCTCTTTTTTTCTTTGAAGAGCGGGACTTTAATGCCCTTCTGTACACATTGTATTAGTTTTCTCTTGCTGCTCAGCCTGCACAGAGGACGAAGGCGAGTGAGATATGCATGCATAGAAGCGCTGCTAAGGAAAGCAGTTGTTGCCCTGGCCTAGACAAATCCCCGCGCCGAAACGTTAGTTCCAGTCACGTTCCTTGCGTGACGACATCTAATCCAGTTCTTCCGGTGCATGGAAATCGCACCTTCGTTCTCTCTTTCTCATCCCTTCAACCTTCCGTTTTCCGTGAACTCCTGTCCTATCTGGAACACGTATAGGTAGCAACTTAACGCGAGGACAAAAGTTGTTCTTAACTAGAATAGCGGGTATGCCACTAGTCAGGCAACTGTACAAGACACTTCAGCACGTTCTATCGTCACGCAAAACGGCGAAATGGAGGAGGAGGAGAAGGAGAGAAAGGAAAGGCAGGGATGTTAACCAGTCTAGAAGGACCGGTATGCTACCCTACACTGGGGGAAGGGATGGGGGAGATATAAAGATAGAGAGAGAGAGAAGGAGAGCACGCACGCACAAAAAGTCACACACATTTCACGGTCATCATAACGACGTTAGTCTATAACCGACGGTGCAGGTCTGATGCCTTCAAGAAGTTTAGCACTGCCTTCGTCGCCTTCACCCGCGATGACCTATCAGGACGACATTCCAGAATGGTTCCTGCCGTCATCGGTCTGGGATCTATGCGAGCAAGAGCGACGGCGAGGGATTTTCTCTGCGCATTGTAGCGAGGACAGTCGCAGAAGATGTGCTGTAGTGTCTCCTCGCTACCACAGTTGTCACAAAACGGGTTGTCAGCCATTTGGATTCGAAAGGAGAATGACTTTGTGAAAGCCACTCTTAGCCATAAACGGCAAAGCAGAGTGGCATCATTTCGGCGTAGTCCCGTAGGTGTCTGAAGACGCAGATTGGTCGGGCAGTGGCGGTGGTGGTTGTGCAGTCTGCTTGACTGTGTTATAAGTGGAGGAAGTCATTTCTTGTGCAGCCACTCGAAGTTGGCTAGCAGCATCGGTCCTTGATAGGGGTATCGTCTCGATCCTGTCACCTTGAAGAGCTGATCGAGCAGCATTGTCGGCGTGTTCATTGCCTATCAGGCCGCAGTGACTTGGCAGCCACTGAAATGTCACGTGGTGTCCTTTCTCTAACGAAGTATGGAGGAGATATCTAACCTCGAAGACCAACTGCTCGTATGGTCCGTGTCGCAGGGCTGATAGCAAAGATTGTAGGGCTGCCTTCGAATCGCAGAAGACTGACCATCGTTGGGGCTGTTCACGGTTGACTACACAAAGTGCAGCGCGAAGAGCGGCAAGTTCTGCTGCTGTTGATGTCGTTGGGTGGTCTGTCTTGAAAGTGACGCTGATAGCTTTCGCTGGGACGACCACTGCTCCGGACGAACACTGGAGGGTAGTTGACCCATCAGTATAAACATGCACATGATCTGCGTACTTCTCGTGTAAAAGAATCAGAGACAGCTGTTTCAGCACTGGAGATGAGAGCTCAGATTTTTTTCTGATTCCCGGGACGTTGAGGTGCACTTCAGGTTTAATGAAGCACCAAGGAGGTATCGCTGGCTTAGATGCGGGGCTGAAGCCTGACGGAAGGTGGGCAGAATGGTTCGCAATCGTTGCACAATACGATGCCCGTGGTCTTTCTGAAGGCAATGTTGCAAGGTGGTGGCAATCGGCCCGGGAAAAATGCCTAATATGAGCTCTCAAGGCTTCAACCGCAATGTGCGTTTGCATAGGGTGGTCCCGTGCGATGGAAATAGTCGCTTCAGTCGACGCGCATTTTGGCAAGCCAAGGCAAACTCTGAGAGCCTGAGCTTGTACAGCCTGCAGAGTGCGAATATTTGTCTTGCATGTATTAGTCAATACAGGCAGACTATATCTCAAAAAAACCGAGAAATAGTGATCTGTACAGTTCCAGCATTGCGTCGACCGACATCCCCCAGGTTTTTCCACTCAGGAACTTGAACAGCTGGGAGATTGCTGTCAGGCGCTGTTTCATGTAAGACACATGCGGGCTCCAACGAAGGTCTCTATCTATGATTATACCCAGAAATTTGTGGTTTCGGGCATAAGCAATGGTCCGTCCTTCGATAGAAATGGCATAGTGCGTCATTGGTTTACGTGTGAAGGCCACTAATGCACATTTTTCCGGGGATATTTGAAGGCCTTGCTTCCCGAGATAGCTCGCTGTCACACTTGCAGCTTTTTGAAGCCTCGCTCGTATCTGGAGGCGTGTGACGGCTGATGTCCAGACACATATGTCGTCTGCGTATATAGATGTCTCGATCGTGCATGGTAGGGATTCGGCAAGATCAATGAGAGCGAGATTGAACAGAGTAGGACTTAGTACTCCGCCCTGAGGAACGCCCCTGCAGGTATAGTGTCGTGTGGTTGGGCCGTCGTCGGTTGACACAAAGAAAGATCTAGCTGTCAGGTAGCTAGCAATCCATCGAAAAACTCGACCACCCAGGCCAACCATCTCAAGGGCGTCGAGAATGGCCTCGTGTAGCACGTTATCGTATGCGCCTTTTACATCTAGGAACAAGGCTGCAGACAAACGCTTGCGTGATTTCTGCTGTTGGACATACGTTACGAGATCAATGACATTATCAATAGATGAGCGATCACGTCGAAAGCCAGCCATGGAGTTTGGATAAACCTTGTAATGTTCGAGATACCACTCGAGGCGGCTAAGGATCATCCGTTCCATTATCTTTCCCACGCAGCTGGCCAGTGCGATAGGGCGGTATGAGGCAAGTTCAAGTGGGGACTTGCCTTGCTTCAGAAGTGGTACCAAACGACTTGTCTTCCATTCGTCAGGAACACTGCCCTCTTGCCAGGATGCGTTGTACAGACGTAGCAGCTCTCCCCGCGCAGTCTCACCCAGATTGCACAGGGCTCGATATGATATACCATCTGGCCCCGGTGATGAAGAACGCCTGCATAGGGCTAGTGCCGCCTCAAGCTCCTCCATTGTAAATGGAAGGTCCATGCGGCCGTCACGGGAATGAGGAGCGTCACTTTCCGGCCAGAGCACCTGGACGAACTACTTGGTCTGCTATCCTCGCGCAAAAGTCTTCTGCGACATCAATGTCTCGCCGCTTTTGGAAGAGAGCAAGCGCCTTGAACGGAAAACGCTGTTCAGGAATGCAGCGCAGGCCACGCACCGTTCTCCAGATGTGAGATAGGGGCTTGCGGGGGTCTAGTGTCTGACAAAACGTTCTCCAACGTTCGGAGGCTAACTTGTCCATACGACGCTGAATCTTCTTTTGCATTCTTCTGGCTGTTCTAAGGTCGTGGACGGATTTTGTGCGCCGATATCTGCGTTCCGCACGGCGGCGAAGCGCTCGCAGTCTTTCCAATTCGGCATCAAAATCGTTCCGCCTGGATGTAATCGGTATCGTGCGCGTGGCATCTTGCATTGTGCACTTGATGACTTGCTCTAGCCCAGTGCTTAGACCCGCTTGGCAAGCATCCTCCATGTCAGACTTATAAGTGGTCCAGTCAATTCTTCGAACGGCCTTCCCTGGACCAGATCTGGACATCCCTTTGATGTGAAAAGTGGGAATATGGTTACTCCCGTGTGTCTCAATATCCGAAAACCAATTAGCACACCGGGCGAACGAGTTGGAAACGAAAGCAAGGTCAAGGCAGCTGCCATATGTCACACCTCGAAGAAAAGTGGGGCTGCCGTCGTTCATGAGGGTGAGGTCATGATTGTGAGCGAAACTTGCTAATCGGCGCCCTCTTGCATTTGTCCTCGTACTTCCCCATGCCAGATGATGTGCATTGAAGTCTCCTATGATGACCCATGGAGCTGGACACACGGCCAAGATACTATCTAACCTTTTTGAGTCAAAATTACTTGAAGGCGATATATAAACGCCTATCAGAGTGAACATGAGTTTGTCTTCTTAATTGTCAGGCATACATATTGATTGCCATCATGAGGCGCAATTGGATGCAACAAATAAGTGAGTTCCCGACGAACATAAACGAGGACTTTGCTGCATGCTCCATTTGTTGGGGACATGACAGCTTCATACCCCGATAGTCTTACTGGCTTCGATAAGTTGGGCTCACAAATTATGATGACCGGGAACATGTTAGTGTGCACAAACTGACGAAAGTCTGAAAGGCGCGATGCTAGTCCTCTGGCGTTCCACTGGATGATGGACGCTTGCCTTGACTTTTTCTCGGAAAGGAGGGTGAACGTTAGCCATGTTTCTACTCGAGAGATTCAAGCACTGGGCTTAAGGCGTCCAGTACTTTGAGAGCCGCTTTCGAGCAGACGGTGTCCCCATGTCCAATAATATCCCTCGGATGGCGTCCATGAGAGAACGAAGCATAGAAATGACTTGTCGATCGCCTCTAGGTGCGTCACCAGCGCTCGGTGAAGGACTCTTGAGTGGGCGCGATCTTCTGAGGCTCCACGGCAAGGGGACGGCAAGGAGTACCGGCCATTCCTCTGCAGATAGATTCCTCTCCGCAGTCTTCCTTGAGCTGATCGGTCCTTTTACGGCTTGACTGAGTGGTTCTGTGCTAGAGGAGCTTGCGCCCTCTTTGATGTCGAACGATGCCGCCGTCGCCGGTGCCGACGCCGTACTGTTTTCGGCAGCCTCCCTGTGGGTCGAATTGTCTTTGGCCCATTTGCTTTAAGCGCACCACGCGCTCTTCTTGATTTGAGGGCAGTCTTTTGACGAGGCAGATGTGATCCATTAACAGTTGCCGCATTTTAAGAATCGTGGAACGGCAGGTCTCTTCCGAGTGAGGTTCTGCGCACCGAGGGCACATTAGCGAGTTCGGGCACACACCCTTGACGTGTCCTAGCTTAAAGCACTGGTGACACTGAAGTGGCTTCTGTACGAACGGCCGAACGGGGTGTCGGAAATGTCCGACTTATACATGGATGGCGTACAATCTCCTTTGAAGACCAGTTTTACACAGCGGTCTTCCAAGACGGCGCACTTGTGTGATGACAATACCCTCATTTGCCGGTTTAATAAGGGTAGGCAAGCTGCTTCGGGAATCGCGACTGTCTATGTCGTATATCACACCGGCTATGGATGCACTGTCCATCGGTATAAAGGAACGCACTTTGATGCCGCCTAGCTCGAGTGACTTGTTGAAGTGGTCCGAGAGCACTCACGTGAAATACGTCTATAGCGAGTATATTTTTCCGTGTATTTATCTGACGTCCTTGATCTCATTAGGCACCACACGTTCCAGAAAAGCGGATAGTGCTTGCCTGTTCAGCAGTCGCAAGTTTCCGAGGACTCCTCGGCACGAAGATGATGACGTGCGGCCAACGCTCAAGCCTGACTTCATAGTCGCGTACTCGCGGGAGTGGGGCGAGGTTGCGTTGACGACCTTCTCTTCGCCCTCTTACTCCGGACGGGGATGAAATCGTCGGATGGCGTCCATGAGAGACGAAGCTAGAAATGCTTGTGTCCGGTGCCTCTAGTTGCGTCACCAGCGTCACCAGAACGGGGATGAAATCGTCGGATGCGTCCATGAGAGAACGAAGCATAGAAATGACTTGTCGATTCGCCTCTATTTGCGTCACCAGCGCTCGGTGAAGACTCTTTAATAATTTATTATGATAAAGGGGTTATCTCGTGCGGACGTCTCACAGTTTTTAAAGACGATATTATAAGAAAAGAGGGAAATAAACAGGCAGAGGATGAATATGCGCGATAAGTGTTTCCTTACCAGCTATTTTCTGTCCGGACTTGTTGCCGCATGCTGAAACACAAAGAGTAATGAATTATTCGCTTGCGCTTATTGTAGAATAAGGCTCCTGCACATGTCACGCTTTTAGTATGAAACGTGTAACTGTTTAATATTCTGCATGTTTGATCATGACCTGTTCGCTGTTTACGCCAATTTCTCTCTTGTTTTCGACTTTTTCTAGCTTTGCAAAGTACTTACTTGCGCTCCATCTTTATTTTCATTCTTTGGCTTCTACATTCCAACTATGCGGAACTGGCGTGGCACATAACGACGAATATTTGAACGTTGCCCATTCCATTATATGGGTTGATTTCCCAACTGCTCAGTTATCAACGTCGAGGTGCGCTTTTTCTCGAGATTTCGCCATAATTTCCCTGTAGCGTTGTAGCAGTGTTTCAATATTGACCAAAACAGTTATACCAGCAATACAGGATATGGGGATAGAAAATGAAATCAGCTGGCGCAGGACACGGCAAATTGGGAAAGCATTTTTAAATAGGCCTTCCTCTGGGCATGAAATAGCCTGATGATGATGATAATGATCGAAAAAGGAAGCCCAAACAGGGTCAAGCCGCTGGGGCGCAGCGACCGGTATTCTGCAATCTGTCGTCGTTAAAGGTTGCGCGTGGCTCCACCAAAGTGGTGCAGAGGGTAGAATGCCCACTTCCCTCTCGAAAGGCCCGGGTCGAATCACAGCTGTAGATGAAGCGTTCTTACTTCTTTGTGATATTGTTATAGCTGTACTGTTTTTCTTTGTTTCTTAAAACTAGCTTCAATTGCTGCGTATTGCTACAAAAGTAACGTGAAATGTGAAGTGAAATAGATGAAATTCGACAGTGAGCGTAATTGCACGCAGCGCCACCGCACGGCATTCAAGAAAACGTAAAGTATGGCTCCGAGATTTTTGCAAATACGAGAATCTCGCAGGCCATACTTTACGCCTTCTTTTTTTTCATGCCGTGCGGCGGCGCTGCAAAAAATTACGATCACTGTCAAATTTCTCTATTTACTTCACATTTCAAGTTACTTTTTGTAGCAATACGTACCAACTGAAGCTAGTTTTTAAGAAACAAAGGAAAACCAATACCGCTATATTAAGTTATACTAAAATAAAAATCCACCATCTATAGCTGCGCTTCGCTTCGAATCCGGGCCTTTCGAGTGGAAGCGGGCATTCTACCTCTGCACCACCTTGGCGGAGCCGCGCGCGACTCTTAAAAGGGCCCACACCAATTTTCACTCATAATCTGTGTTATGTGGGTTAATCCTTAAGTGTCCTCAAACAATCTGGCGAAATTTCAGCGCATTTGGTCGAGAACTTACTTTATAACGAGCATTTTTATAAACACCGCGAGCGGCCCGAGAGTCTGACAACAGGGGCGCACTCGCGAGTCGTGACGTAACAAGCCGGTTGTTTTGAAAGCGTCTGTATTCCGGCCAACGATATTGTTTCGTGGTTAGCTGCGCGTGCAATGGAACTATTAGAGCTTTCTTCAGTTCGGCATTGAAAATTGAACGGTTTTGCAGCGGCTGAAGCTTAGCTAGAAGACGACGACTCCACTCCATGAAGCACATGACGTCACACACGTCATGGCAAACTGGCGATCACCGGTGGTGGGTGGGGTTTATAACGGCGACTTCTAGGGCCATTTTGCAATTAAATATTCTTTTACAGTTCATTTTTCATGCATGTACAGGCACAATAGACCCTCTACTTCTATGTTTCGCTGAAAACCGCAAATTGGTGGGCGACCGTGCCATGGCCCCTTTAAACGACGACACACTGTAGACTACCGATCGCAGCGCCACAAGCGGCTTGAACCTGTTTAGGCTTCACGTTCTGTACATTGGTGCTGCGGCCGTTCCGAGCACTCCCCTTTTATAGTGAACCCTACTCTTGCGGACCGCCGCACTGTGTAAAGTCACAGTCCTTACAATGTAACTCGAAGTTGAAGCCATTTCCAAAACTAAGGCTTGCACGCGTGCCCTCTGAAAGGTCATTTAGGCAACGCCCATGTCTGACCGATGTGGGAGCGTCAACCGGGTAGAGGCATTTCATGCACCACGCATGCTTCACACTCGACAAATCGGAATCAGCAGCTTTTTTCAAGATTATTTCACGAAATACCTGGCCTTGCGTAAGCACGGTGGGTTGTTTATCGGCCTACCTGCACTTCGCTAAAATGAAAAAAAAGAGAAAACAGAAGGAACATGCGCAGAAAGCGAACTACGTAGAGTGATAACTATAGTAGCGCAAAGAAACAGGACACAAGAAAGGCAACGAAGAGACCACACGGCGCTACTTAGCGCCGTGTGTGTCTCTTCGTTGCCTTTCTTGTGTCTTGTTCTTTGCGCTACTACACTATCAAAAGTATGCCATATCGACAAGCCCGCTTTGCGACTTTAAACGAAGGGTGAATGATGCAGTTATCGCAAACGCAGAACGGCGCCTCCCCGAGCCTGCTCGCCCACAAAGTGGACAGGCTCGAGCACGAACTCGAGTCGACGTCCGAGCTGCTGCGCCAGGCCAACCGGGAGCTGGCTCGCCGCGAGGCCTCGCTCGCCCAGCTGGGACGCCACAACGAGCGGCTGCGGGGACGGGTGCGCGGCTCGAGTCCGACGTGGCCGTGTACAGGGCGACCTCCTCCGCAGCCGCCGCCACGTCTTCCTCGTCGTCCGGCGAGGAAGACGCCGCGGCCGCGGACGCAGCGGTCGACGTTTCCGCCGACCCGAGGCCGACCCGTTGTTGCTCCGCGAAGGAAAGGGAGCTCTTGCGAACCTCTGGCCGGATCTACGACAAGATAACCAGGACGGGGCCTCGCAAGAGCATTATGCCGCTGGTGACGGTGATAAGTGTGACGCGTTCGGCAAGAATCATCGACACGCGGGTCGTTCGCTTCCGGACGCCCACGTCCTGGAGCAAGTGTTCGCAACTTCTGGCAGGAGTACCGCAGCATGAGCGGTGAACTGGAAAGCTGCAAGCAGGTCGTGGCCAATCAGGAGCTCAGGATGCGATACCTCGAAGCTCAGGTCGATGCTGCCAACCGATCAAGACCAGCGAGTTCCTCGACGCTGACGTGCTGAAGAAGGCCGCGCATAACGATGCAGTGCGGGGGAACGCGGGTGTTCGTTTTCGGTGAAAACTGTGATATTGTGCTAAATGGCGGTGGTGGTGATGCTTGTTTCGGCGCCCGCGGGCGGCTGCTGCACGGCCTTGGTGAACGTCGAGAGGCGAGTGGCGGAGGAGAGCCACCTGCTGGCCGTCTCAGCCGGCTGCAACTGGACAACTCCAGGCTGGAGGTCCTCAACAGGGAGGCCCTCACGAGGGAAGCTGCCGTCAAGAAGGAACTGCAGAGGGTGCAGAACAAGGTGAGCTACGTCGTGGTGTGCCAGTGCAAGTTTGAAAGGCGAAGTCGAAGTACCGTTCTGTTCTTCGTAGTGCCGAAAGGGTCGGCCTTCGTGTAGCAGCGTAGGGTGAGCAGACGTAGGCGTCCATCTTTCTGGTCATCCTAGAAAAAAAAAAGGAAGGAGGTTAACACCGCAGTAGAAGGAACGATGACACTCTGATTTTCTCTCCCACTTTTTCAAATATGCTTAACACATACAGCGAAGACAAGTTCTAAAATATACTAATTTTAATAGAATTAATGTAGTTAGGCACGTCGGTTTTATAGTGCTGTCATTTTTGCTTAAAGGTATACGTTAGATTATCATACTTTTTAGTGTATGGCACATGTATACCCCTGTAGCTCTGGCTGTGTTTTGTGCGGAAGAGTGGTGCCAATAATCGGAGGGCATATTGACAATGTCACAAAGAACTGCCATTTTACAAAGCCAGGGAAGGTAATCATTTATTTGGTTAGCAGCGTACGCCGATAGTGCCATGGGGCTCGTATACACGTTCAATCACAACACGGGGTTTCAGAAATACAGAATGTTACGAAATGGTTGCCAGTCTGCCTGCTTCTCAGGCAGTCATTCATCGAGCGGTCCTCTCTACTAAGTTGCTCTATAACCTTTTTGCGATAGTACGTCTTTGTTAAGCTCCCTTACTGTGACCTTTACTATACCCGCGCATCGCTTCTGTTTCTCTTCACCTCAAGCTATCGAGCTTCAAGACGGACTTAGCTCGGGCTACGAAGAAAATCCTGGGCCGGGAATCGAGTTGCACGTTTCCAGCCGAGGTAAGCATAATGCAGTAAACCGTGTGAAAGGATGGCAAACCTCGTCTTGTAACCGCTATTATTTTGCGAGCAGCACATGGAAGCTCGTTCTATGTGTCTCAGTTGAAACGCCGACGAATAGCACGACTACGTTAAATACCAACATAGAAAAGCGATTGAATATATAGTCCCTGAGCTCCCGCGGCGGTTGTCCAGTGGTTATGGTGCTCGACTGCTGACCCGATGGTCGCGGGATCAGATCCCAGCCGCGGCGGCCGCATTTCGATGAAGGCGAAATACTCGAGGCCCGTGTACCTAGATTTAGGTGAATGTTAATGAACCCCAGGTGGTCGAAATTTTCGGAGCTCTCCATTACGGCGTTCCTGATAATCATATCGTGGTTTGGGGACGTAAAACCCCAACAATTATTCTTATAGTTCCCGAGTGCTGTAAATTGCCAGTGCTGTAAATTATGTAAGTTGATATCTGTGTTTCACTAGACACACTCACACGTGTGTGTGTGTACGCGTGCGTGTATACGTGTGTACGAGCTTGTGTGTATGTGTGCTTGCGTGTGTGCGTACGTGTGAATGAGGGCTTGCATGTGTACAGTACTCACGGATTTAAACGGGACAGTTTAAGGCTAAGTAACGAACATTCTTTTGTTTCCACCATCTTCAGTTCGGATCATATCAGCGTAATTTTTACTCGAACGCGTAGATCAGTTTCACTTTTTTGAGCGCACAAAAGAACAGGGACGAAAAATGACGCGGACACAGCGTTGTCGTTTTTCGTCCCTGTTCTTTTGTGCGCTCAAAATTTGAAACATGAATTACACATGCCAAGCATACGCTCTTCCAAGCGTAGATAAGAGCCAACATTATCTTTAGAGACCAGATGCGTCGCGACATGATGTGGTTATCTCAAGAAATTGCGCATACCAGTTGTTATACTAAAAGTTTGATGTCGCGTTTGAATCCGTGAGTACTGTACGTGTGCGTATGCGTGTGTGTTCGCGTGTGACAATCGTGAAATGCTGACCATAGCAGTCGTCGCACCGGAAGTCAGCCAAGGCACTACTTCCGTTTTTACATGGCAATGGCGTGTTAGAGAGCCTAATTCTTCCGTTCCTCACCTCGTGTTTTCATATTTTCTTTCGCTGCTTCAATTCATCAATATTCTTTGCATCTCCCCTTTTCTTCCTACAGTATGTAGGGTGAAAAACCTGTAGTTACTCTCCCAGCCTTTGCTACGTTTGTCTCGCTCTCTCTCTCTCCCTTCGTTGGCGAAGCTTTCCTTCGCATATGCAGGGAATTTAATTTAAATCCTCGATGAACAGAAAAGTGGAAGAGCTGGACTATACATGTGGTTCACAGAGCAAGAAGAACGCGGGCAAGTTTTTCTTGGCCACTTAATTCCCTTCGCGCTTGAAAAATTCTTTTTTGTTCTTTTGCTTACTCGTATACTTATAAACATTAAACCCTCCCTTGCAAGGCACTGCTCGTGCTGTGCCAATTCTTTCGCCGTTACATATTGTTTTGCGCAGTGATTCATTCAGGTCGCCTCACTAATTTGTCTAGTGATGACATTCCTACCTCTAACATCTATTTAAACTGGGGTAACTGAGTTCACACGGAGCTGAAGCTTCTTAGTGAAGCTTTCTCGTAATGAAGTGCGGTCGTTTTTTTTGCTTCAGATTGTTCACGTTAGCGTTAGAGTTAACGCTTCATCACGCACATATGTTGTACGTTTAGTTGTCGTATATATATTGTCGTATATAGTATGTGCGTTATCTGACGTCGATAACCGACAGGTGTCGCTACGGATCCTGCTGGAGGAGCTGGTGTCCCTGCGGCGACAAAATGGCCGACTTCAGATGGCACGCGAACAAGAGGACCATCAATCCCAGCAGCAGCAGCAGCACAAGCACAAGAGCCCCGCTAAAGACACGGTTAGCCCAAATATTATAATACCGTGTTTATCAGTAGTGCACCCAGGATTTTTGACACTTGGTGGTTGAAAATTTGCCAGAATCGTGGGAGTGAGGAGGAGGGGAGCAGGCACCTTGCATAATATGCCATTTCCTTGCTTCCGCTGTAGGAATTCAACTGCAAGCAATGACCCTTCTTGTAAGCTGTTACCCTTCGCACTGATCACAGCCCGTGTCAAGAACTGGTGGCGCGATTGACCATGGGTTCCCCTGGGGTATTGAGGCGTTGAATGTCTTATCTCTCTACTTACGCACTCTCCACTGCTCACCGTTCTGCAGAATCAACTAACTACGACCAGCACAATAACATTTTAAAAAATCCGACACACACGTTCGTTCCGAACCAGTTACGCCACGACGCCCGTGCAGTTATTTGAAATGCTGCTACCTGAACTCTATTCTGCAGTTAAGAGCACCGACGTTAACGGTGACGTGTAACGTTAACACAAAGGAGAGAGACCTGTGCTTTTGTTTCTAATACATCGATGTGTGTTTAATGCGACGTGGATGTGGTAGTGCGTCGAAATACATGCGTCATTATGTCCAATTTCCATAATTGCAACACATTTGTAAAAAGGTATCTGTAATCGTTATTTAGTTTGCACACTTTGTTGCTTTTTGTGTAAACATTTCTAAAAGCTTCGCTTTACGCCGATTTACACGTGCGCGTGGGATCTGCTCAATTTATTTTTTTGTGAGTCTTATTTTGTCGTCATTTGTTATATTATTTCAAAACATACACAAACGCTCTCCCTGCGTGTGCTTTTCTACAGACACCATTATTTTGTGGAGTAACAAGCACACGCGAATTCTTTTTCTCGTACTATGCCGCTTTCTGTTTCTCGCATGGGCTTACCACGTTCATCTAAAGATTGTTTTTTTATACTTCTACGTCAGATTCTGAACAGGTCACGGTAAGTTGTAAGCGTATTTCCAATCTGAAATGGTCCGTCTAATTTTGTCTTTATATATAGTCTAGCAAGAAAAACTACGCTAACACTCAAATACACTGTATCTGTGCTCAAACTGTTGCTCGTAACTCCTACAACGTACGTTCCTTTCTTGTTATAATCCAACGAAGATCGACAGTATGTGTTAGTAAATATAAGGAAAACTGGCAGTTTCAGCTGACTCGTTTCGCACGTGCGATTCGAGTTTGCCAATGCGATAAGGAAACATGGCATACCCCTCTTGAATTTTGTAAATAGGCAAATGCACTTCAAAGTCTCCACGCTCTTCGTCCTTATGCTCATTTGTGTCAGTATAATTAACAATATTATACTGGTATTGTTACTGAACGGATATGATGCTCATAACTATACTGATAATATCTGTATGGATATAGCTCCCGAAGCGCTGTGCTGTGCTCAAAGACTGGTGTATTTATTTATTTATTTATTTAATTAGTACTCACAGCGCCCATACAGACATTATAGTGGGGGGGGGGGGGTAACTTCTGTGGATATGCTGGTGTACGAAAGGTGGCGTTTATCTCAGTGTCTTTATTTGTTGTGCCTTCTACAATATAAAAATCTGTTTACATAACTTTTATCGTGATTCTCGGGATACATTTTTTTTTTCGCTATTCTTGCGAAGCTGATTTCAACCGCTTCAGATACCTGCATGGGGATATTGAAATACAACCACTCATTTTATGAATGAGAGGCACTCCTTGGGAACCTCTACGCAAGGCCTCGCATATATCTCGCCAGCTCTCGCGTTGTCTCATCAGGTCCAGCCGAGATTTTCAGTTCGCCGTTAAAAAGAAAAAAAAGAAGGAGAAACACCCTAATAAAACGTAACAGCCATCGGTGGTATTTGTAGCCCCATCCTAAAATACCTTTCATAAGTTGATTGTTGACTGTTCTCTGCACGACTGTGCAATAAAACAACATACCCCTACCCCAGGAGTCTCA